>NW_021681070.1:70797-136885 GCF_001412515.2 Diachasma alloeum
GAATAAGACCGTATCAACTCGGTGGCTCGCTACCCCCCCCCCCCCCAAAAAAAAACCGCAATAATCAATTCAAAAATTCAACGAATGGGGAAGAAAGGAATTCTGAGTCATTTCCCAAATTGACGTCCCCCCCGCCCCTCGCGCTCTTTAGGAAAAACTGAGGCGAAATGGGTTTGTTTGTTGTTTTTCGACTTGACATCCTCCCCCTCGCTCAATAATAAAAAAAACAACAAATGGGGCAAAATGGGTCTGTGAGCCATTTCCTAAATTGACTTAAGGGAACTCCTCCGCCCCCTCTCGCTCATCAGGTAAAATACAACAAATGGGGCAAAATGGGGTTGTCAGTCATTTTCAGAGCGACATAACCCCCCTCCGCCCCCACAACCCACAATGATGTATTGCGGAATTTTAAAAAAAATGGGGCAAAATGGGTTTCGAAGCCATTCTCAAATTGACGTTTCCCCCCTCCTCACTGTCACACATTAGGAACAAAATGGGTCAGAATGGGTTTAGTTTTCATTGCCGGGATCAACTCCCCCCACCCCTAAACTTCGACAGAAAAAAAACAAATAGGGCAGAATGGGTTTGTCAGTCATTTTCTAAATCGACCCCTCCCCCCCCCGCCTAAAACACGCAATAATGTCTGCCAGGAAAAAAATCAATGGGGCAAAATGGGTTTGTTTGTCATTTCCCGAGTTGACGCACCCTGCCCACCACCCGTCCCTACCCGCAGTAATGGATTTTGAAATTCAAGTAATGGGGCAAAATGGGTTTCTAAGTCATTTCCCAAATTGACGAGCCCCGCCCCCCTCATGCTCATGGAGAAAAAGAAACAAATGAGGCCCAATGGTTCCGTAGGCCATGTGCCAAATTAACTTCCCCCTCCCCTCATGAGGAGAACCGTGGGGCAAAATGGGTTTGTTGATCATTTCCCGAGTTCCCGAGCCCCCCCCCCTTCTCGACGGAATAAAACCAAAAATAATCGATTTCAAAATTCAACAAAAGGGGCAGAATGGCTTCGTGAGCAATTTCCCGGATTGACTCCCCCCCCTGCCGCTCCCTCTCGCTCATTGAGAAAATGATGGGGCAAAACGGGTTTGTTTATGGTTTCCGACTTGACGTCCCTCCTCTCGCTCATTCAGAAAATAAATAACAAATGGGGCGAAATGGGTCTGTGAGCTATTTCCCGCTTGACTCGCCCCCCCCCTCCCCTGCCACCCACAATAATGTGTTGCGAAATTTGCCAAATGGGGCAAAATGGGTTGGTGCTAATATTCCAAATCAACCCCCCTACCCCCCCAAACCTATCTAATATTCATAAGTGAAATAGAATAAAAAATATGCCTGCGACTGTTGACAGTTTCCCGCCGACTCGATAATTTAACACTGGCGCCATCGCGCGGCATTTTCCCATCTGAACTTCTTTACCACATAGCACACCATCAATAATTTCTCCTAATCATACAAAATAACCTATTAATGGGTATTAATTGGGACCAATTGTTCGTCTATCAGCATTTAAATAATTTTTTGATTATATTTTAATCATTTTTGGCCCATTTTTCACATTAAAATGACATCCATGCACATCCATGCTACATCCATGCTACAACGTGGATCCTTATTTGCCAGGGCTCCTGACCTCCAAGACCCAAGGGGGAGAACCATCGGGCGCCCCATTGCCAATTTGGGGTGCGTGAAACGCCGTCGAACGCCCGGCCAGGGCTCAGCAAACAATCTCCCAATTATCATGATATCGGACACCTCATCAGACGACGAGTCCATCATCATTCTGGAATGCTCTCCACTCGGTACCTCCAAACTGTAAAGAACCACAGGAAGCCGCAGAACACAAGGACCAAGATGAATCCAGATCGATACATATATCCCTTCAAAAAGTAAACAAAATAAATAAATATCATGTCAAATATCAATCAATGACATAAAAAAATACCATAATATTAATTGATTTTATACAGAAGAAAATGAAAGGAAGTAATTATATGGTAAAAACGATTTGACTAATAAACAATCGTTGGTTAACACGTAGTCACAGGCCTCACGAACATATTTCTTATATGAAGTAAATAAGTAAAGCGAAAGTAAATACCTCATTCGTAATTAAACAAAATAAATCAACAATAAATAGGAAGTTACCTACAAGTTAAAATACTGATAAGTTACAATAGCATAACTGTCAACTTCGCACTTTACGTGAGACACATAACCCCAAAAAAATTAATTTTTTACACAACGGCTCAACGGAAGGGGCGATGGAAAAAATTATAATAATACCGACTAGAATGACGAAAAATCGATAACAATAATAATTTTGACAAATAAATAATGGATACCGTCGTCGTTGCGTCGTTGATTTTTATTATCGATTTTTGGACTAGACAAGGGGGAATGACCCCTAAAAACATTATAAAAGATGATATATGAGGTATTTATTCATATTGGTCTCGTTAATTGCATTGTTATTTATCAATTGGATGAAATTATGTTTAGTGTTAAGAATGATGATAGAAGCTTGTAGGGGGAATGGCGCGAGATGGCGGTAGCGTCAATTTCCCGCTCGGATCGGTAAAGTCGACAGTACTCGTAGACCAGACTAGTCTGACCAGTCATCTGCCGAGCTAGCTAACGGGTGTGTTGCCGTTATTGTCGCATATTATGTTATTTTATTTTAGGTAATCAAAGTGCACAGAAGATAGAAATTGCATCCGATATATTTTCGTATTATTAACTTTAGATAATAATGAATATTTTTACATTGTTTTAATTTATTTTATAACGTATTTATTAGGGGGGGGGGCATGATAACACAAAGTTGAAAATTCTAGCCAAGGAGAGGGGATTTCAAAATCTATCTGAGCCACCCCCATCCCTCCGTTCAAATGCGTTAATTAAATAAATTGAAAAATTTCGTTAACATTAAGATTTTACGCGGGGGTCGAAGGGGGAGATACGACGGCGGAGGGTCACAAATTTTACCCAACAAGGGGAGGGGGTTGTTGAATCTGACTGAGCCACCCCCATGCGTTGATTAAATGAAAAAAAATGTTAAATAAATAGCACCCTCCGATAGCACGCGTTGATTGAACAAAAAAAAATTTGAATAAACAATGAAAATCTCTCATATTGAGATTTTGCGAAGGGGAGGAAGGGGGAGGTACGACGACGGAGGGTTGCAAATTTCACCCAACAAGGCGGTGGGGGCTCCCAAATCTGACTAAGCCACCCTCATGCGTTTATTTAAAATAAAGTTTTAAAAAAATCGTAAAAAAAATTCTTAAATAAACAATGAAAATGACGAAAATTGAGAATTTACGAGGGGCTGGAAGCGTGAGGTATGATGAGGAAGGGTTGCAAATTTTAGCCAACAAGGGCGTTCCTCAAACTCACTGAGCCACCCCCATCCCTCTGTTCGCATGCGGTATTTAAATAAAATAAAAAAATTTTGAATAAAAAATAAAAATCTTTGATAATTTAAATTTCACGAGAAGGTGGAAGGCAGAGGGATCATGGCACAGGGTTGCAAATTTTACCCAACAGGAGGAGGGGGTTCCAGAATCTATCTGAGCCACCCCCCCCCTCCCTCCATCGGCATGGATTACTTACATAATTAAACAAGCAGGGGTAGAAACCTATTTGGCAGAAGTCATGTGACCGTTACTCCATGCGTTTTTTTTCTCTTTACTAATTACATTGGTAATAAGCTTCCGAATGGAAGTCATTCCAATTTCACACATACAAAATCTGTGGCGATCACTCGATCCTCAGTTGCAGTGCGACAACGAACGGATGAGTGTAGATGGATATGATCCATTATGGGTTTCAACAATGTTTTACTGGCTAATTCCTTTTTTCATTATAGTAAAATTATCGACTTTGAATTTTTCCTTATTATGAATAATCTAAATAACTGAACAAATGCTAAGACTATTTCAATCTCGTCGTAGTCGAGTCCGATGAGAATGTAGCGTTCGTGAAAAAAAAGTTCCATTCCATCATTTATTCATATCATCTTCAAATTTTATAAGGAAACATAATTTTTTTACATTATTTCGCATGTTTTTCATAAATTATCATTATTCCAAAAAGCGATGCCCGTATTCGTAACTTTTTTTCCCTTTGTGTCCCGACAAATTGTCAGAGATAGACGTCATCATTCAATTAGTGAATTCGTGATCGTAGTGATTATTTATGATGTTTCAAGCAAAAATTCGTCATTACCATTATTTTTCAACTTTTTCATATATTTTAATTTGTAATATGTTCTTTTATATCAATTGTCTTACATTATGATGATTTTAATAATTAAATTTATATTAAGGACTCCTAATAATTGAAATATCTTGATGATTTTTATCCTATTCCGACTCAATTACTTCCTTAGACTGTATTTTTATTTGCCCATAAAGACTAATTTGCTGACGTGCATGTAACTCTCACGCAAATTCACACAGATCGTCTTCACCAAATACTGAATCCGTTAAGCTCACTCTGTTTAATTTACGTGGTACAGCATTCTGGATGAAGACCAGCTATTTATTGAATAATATTATAATTATCGAGAATTGTCTTGTAAATTTCAAAAATCAAATTTATGAAACTAACTTGATGCATAGGAAAGCGATTGATGAATAAAGTAATAAGGTGGGGATCAAAAATTAAAATTTTGGACAATCTCGATCTCGTTCCATATAACCCGTAGAAGAGAAGGAAACAAAAAAAATGAAGTGCCGTTGATTTCTGGTCGTCCGATAGGATAAAACATGACTCCTGATAAACTGCGAGAGAAAGAAAATATACATATGTATTAAATGATAAAAACTCTCATATATAAAGTAGTATATTCAAACCACGTAAGTCGCTGAATGTAACGAGGGAGAGTGCATTCAAATTTTCAGAAGGAAAGTATGATTCATCATTGATAAATCATCAGGTGAATTCTAAAGTATGTGAAAATAAATTAATTATCATTAATTTTCTCTACAAGTATTTTTTCAAACAATAATCTCTCGTTTGCATAGGATCAAATCTGACAAAAATTCTTCATAATTGTTAAATAACAGATTATGACCCTTTTGACCACTGTATCCATTTCCCTTTTCAAGATGTTCCTATTTTTCATAATGTCCTATATCTTTAAAAATTATTTTATACATAAGACTCGGTGTCTTATCTCTCTGTTACTTTGATACTTTAGAATGTATCATTACTCACTTTTGGGGAGTGTTTTCTTCAATTTTCGGTAAAAAGTGTGGATACTCCACTCTCATCTCCATTTAGAAGAAAATGTACCGTTGCGTGGAAATTTAACGTAATGAATGTCGTGCGGTTTTGGACAACTCTGAAGTTGATTGATGTATTTTGTTTCATTATCTATATGAGGGAAATTCCTTCTCAAGTGACCCATTTTCATAATTATTATGAAATAATTAGTGACTTTATTTATATGATTTGTAAATATGTTAAATATCAATTTGTATGTATGCCCGGGCGCATAGATGACGGCGTATGTTGCCAAAATTTTTGTCAACGTGTTCTCTTATTAGTTGAGTTGAGTGAAGTCAAGTTTTTGTCTTATATAACTTTTAGAACACTACAAGAATAGTGTGTTTAACACTCATTTGAACTCTAGACGTCTGACGGAAAACAGAACCTTTCTGAGCCACCCCCATCCCTCCGTTCCTATGCGTTTTTTAAATAAATTCAAAAATTGTTGAATAAAAAAAATAAAAATCTTGTCAATTGAAATTGGTTGAAAAGTGGCTCCAGCTACTGGTCCTCGTTACCTGTACTACGTTCTACCTCATTACCATTAACCTACATTACCATGTGCCTTGATAATCTATGTTACCATATAGCGATACTGTTAAGATGGAGACGAGACCGTGCGCATGCGCAGCTCGCGTCTCGACACATTGAGGCGTGGGGTGGCTCATTCGTGTTCCACAACGACTAGACGCAGGACAAGTCTGACGTGTGCATTAATAAACCTTCGTTAATCTACAACTGTG
Source organism: Diachasma alloeum (assembly GCF_001412515.2). Taxonomy (NCBI): domain Eukaryota; kingdom Metazoa; phylum Arthropoda; class Insecta; order Hymenoptera; family Braconidae; genus Diachasma; species Diachasma alloeum. The sequence continues at coordinate 76,827 of NW_021681070.1, forward strand.
TTATACTTATTGTGTTCTATCTCCTAACCATCTATCAAAATTGCACGAGGGGGTGGAAGGGGAAGGTATGATGGCGGAGAATTGCAAATTTTACCCAAAGAGGGGAGGGAGTTTCAGAATATATTTGAGCCACCCCCTATCCCTTCGTTAGAATGCGTTGATTGAATAAAAAAAATATATCAGGGCCGCGAGGGAGGAGGAGGGTTTAACCCTAACACTTTCTAATCCTCATATTCGGGCTCTTACAATCTGACCCTTAGTTTTTGATCCTTCTGATCCTCATATTTTTACCCATACCTTTTGAATCTTAGATTTTTACCCTCAATTCCTCTTCATTCAATGTTAGAACTTGTGAATCAAGGAAAATATACACATACATATAATAAGAATAGAATGAATGATTTTAAATTAATCTAATCACGAAGAAAGAATCAGAAAGAAAATAAAATAAAATGAAATAGTATACATTAATCTAGCAATGGGCGCGAAGCGCCTTCGTTTACTGAATTATTCATAATAATAATCGCATTAAATTTTTCATTTTCGATTTGCATTCTTTCATATTTTTCCGATCAATGGAACGGAATTATCGAACTGCAATGATAAAACTCGAATTTGTGGGGATTCTCGCGGTATTGAAGAAAAAATTGACGATTTTAACGTTGTCCACGGACATCGAAAAATCGATTGTTCTGTTTCCTCGATGATGATCTCTTCTGGCACTTTATTAATTCCTTATAATTAAAATGACACGATAATTTCATCAACATGCAATAGCAGACATCGAATTTATGGAGGGTTTTCGCTGTAATATAATATGATAAAAAAAATTTACGATATATGCGAAAAAATCGAATATTTCCCGATGATCTCTTTTGACACTCCATTCGTTCCTTTTTATTATTATAAAAAAATATTATAGGATGGAAACATTTTATGATACATATATTCGAAATATATATAATTTATTCATTTATTGAAATAACTCTTGTGACATAGCCAATGTACACAGGGGGCTTAATAAATAATTTGCCTCTTAATTCGGGGGGAAGACTATAAAAAGAGATCAAACAACATAGATACCCATGAGGTTGCGGTTAGCCGCTAAATAACAATAAGAATAAATGAGTTTGAGTGCTAATTTTGAAACAGAGCATACAGCTACGTCACATATAATTGAATTTGCGAGTTAAGAGCCAGCGATATTGAATCGAGGAGATAATAAATTTTTAAAATAAATGAATAGTCCGTCGGCTTCCCTTGGCGTTCTGACTCTTAGGATCTCAAACAATGAATGTTCTACACTGGGAAACTTGAATCTAATCATGTCCGATGCAGGACATGAGGTTAGAAAATACTGAAGATCGTCCAACAGCACGCTGGACACGGGTTCTCTGGATTGACTTTGATGCACTTGCTGTCCCAGTAAAACCAAACTCCTCTCCTTGAAGCTATCCTTGCTTGGCTAATGAGTGCGAGTTTGTTCAGATTCAGGTTGAAGTGAAGATAATTTAGATCATGCTGATATAGTTGATGGTACAATGGGCAATATGACGAGGCTCGTATACGTTTTAAATAATGATCTCAGAATTTTCTGCTGTTTACCGAGCATCAGGTCAATGTGAGACGAAATTGTGATAGAGTTTTGTTAATAAAAGGTCGAGCCATATCCCAGAGAGATCAGTTTTACACGAAGGGAGCCGACCCAGTTTGAGCTTGTGGAGTGTGGATTTCTAGAGGAGATATGTAACAGTCTGTTGTAACACTGGCGGGGTATCCTGGATTCGTCCATTTCCAGCAGTTTTACCAGCCATTGCAGTTTCCTGTTCAGGATTTCTACTCTTATGTCCAAGATTTTTGCTTCTAAGCGGACAATATAATGCGCAGTGGAGCGGGGCCAGCCATACAGTTGCTTGAAGAATTTTCATTGTGCGAAGCACAGAGTATCTTCATGGCCATCCGCCGAGAATTCTGCCGCGTAGAGGAGAGTAGCACTCACAACAGCCTCGAAGAGCTTTTCAGCTGGTAGTGAGGATCTAGGCTGGGCCTTCCTGAGCTTCCCAATTGTCGCACCCGTTGCCTGGTTGGCTTTTGAGACTCGATCCATAACCGCCTCGTTGAATTTCCCAGATCTGGAGAATAGAATGCCAAGATAGGAGTATGATTTGGTGACTTCAATTGTACTTCCATCGTATTTGAACGTCAGCATACTCAGAGACTTTGGGCTCTTATGGAAGATGATAATTTGTGTCTTCTTGGCATTCACTGTAAGACCCAGGGATGAGCAGAAAGTGTGCAGAGCATTCAGCATCTTTTGGATGGCTTGGGCTGAATCAGCAAGCAGAACGACGTCGTCTGCAAAGGCCAGAGTCAGAATCTTTAGTGAATCACCCAAGCTGGCCCCTGTTGGCCCCGCCTCCCGAAGATGCGTTTCTAAACCGCTGATGAAAAGGATGAATAGCAGAAGGCTAAGAGATTCCCCTTGTGGGGTTCCTTTGGTGATTCTCAGTTTGTTCGACCATGCACGACCTTGCACCATTGATCTGGTAGAACATGTTGAGCTTTTCATAGAGATCCATGACAGAGTTCGGTGCTCTCGAGTCCAGCCCCAAGTCTTTCAATCTGTCCCATAGCATCTGGTGTTGCACTGAATCAAATGCCTGTTTAAAGTCCACAAAAATGTGGAACAAGTATCTGCCAGGCTGGCTCAGTGCTATATGGATGGCCAAAAGTACACAGAAAAAATTGTCTGCACAACCCCTGTTTCGACGGAAGCCACCCTGGTATTCCGGGAACAGTTTCTGGCATTCACACCAGGATTGCGTGCGGTTGGTGACGATTTGGGTGTAGATCTTGGAGATGCAGTTGAATAACGCGATATTACGGTAGTTGTTGTGGTCTAGCTTGTCTCCCTTTTTGTGGAGTACTATGGTTTTAACCGTTCCCCAGCATTCAGGAACTGTCCCGGTCTCTAGAACCCTGTTGAAGAGTTTGCACAATGCTTGAACCCCGGGTGGGGGAGGCTCTTGTAGAATTCATTTGCTAGGCCGTTCGGACCAGGTGCTTTGTTGTTCGATAGTTGTTTTAGTGTCTTGTGAACTTCCTCGAAAGAGATGGGTAAGTCCAGAAGTGGGTGAATCATTCGGAAGCGGTACCTGAGAATCTCAGGGAGTTCTGAAGAGTAATGAGACAAGTAGAAATTTTTTCAGCTCTCAATTGATAACGGATAGGTAGAAGGCGGTCACAGCGAGAGTTTTCGGTAGGTGGACCAGAACTCTTGGGTGTTACGGATGTTGGAGATCGCAGCGATTTCCATCGCTCTGTTGTTCTGCTCCATTACCTTCATAGTTGAGATCAGGTTTTTCTTGGCGCCCAGGTAGTTCTCTCGGTGGAGTTTTTCAAAGGACGAGTTCCTGGCGATTTTGAACAAATGGCGGACCTTTTCTTTCAGCTCCTTGCATTGGATGTTACCCTTGATACTTTTCCAAGGCATGGATGTCCCAGAGCGAAGGTTTTGCAAAGGTTGGCCCTCGTTACCGCCACTTTAATTGTGCATTCAATTTGGTGGTCAAGAGAGGACGAATCCGTGACTCTAGTAGCGAATGAGTCCCAAGCATCACAAATACAATTGGAGTAAGCAATACGCTCCTCTTCCGTTTTTGACCAGAGGTATTTCTCTGTCAAGACAAAGGCTGGGCCGTTGGATGATGGTGGGGAGGCTTCCTCTGGGCAGGATAGCTTCAGTTCCACATATCACATGAGGGGATCTTGAGCCATAGCTCGAGAGTCTTAGATATAGTCAGCGGCGATATTAAAAAATAAAAATAAAAAAATTCTAAGAGAATTAGAATTTAGAGAGAAATAATTTCCGCTTCACCCAGCCGGGAATCGAACCCGGGTCTCCCAGATACGCGCCGGGCACTCTTACCGACTAAGCTACCGGGAACCACAGAAATTCACTCTCAAATTCACCTCAAACACCGCCTAACCTCCTTTAGGCATTAAAGAATTCTAAGAGAATTAGAATTTAGAGAGAAAAAATTTCCGCTTCACCCAGCCGGGAATCGAACCCGGGTCTCCCAGATACTTTCCAGATATTTTAATTTTTTCAAATTTTTTATAGAACTTAATAATTTAAAATAATTTTTTTTAAATAAATAAATAATAATTTGAAATAATTTTAATGAATAAAATTTATAAATTTTTATATCTTAATATTGTAAATATTAAATTTTTGATAAACTAAAATTTTTAATTTCCAAAATTACTTTCCAGTAATTTTACTTTGTTACGACTTGTCTCATTTTTGAGAATGACGGGCAATATGTACATATATTATTATATATTTAAATTAAAAAATTTAATTAATTTTAATGTTAAATTCTTTTTTTTTAAAAAATTATATTTNTTTTATTTTTATAAAACTTAATAATTTAAAATAATTTTTTTTAAAATAAATAATTAATAATTTGAAATAATTTAAATGAATAAAATTTATAAATTTTTATATCTTAATATTGTAAATATTAAATTTTTGATAAACTAAAATTTTTAATTTCCNAAATTTTTATATCTTAATATTGTAAATATTAAATTTTTATTAAACTAAAATTTTTAATTTCTAAAATTACTTTCCAGTAATTTTACTTTGTTACGACTTGTCTCATTTTTGAGAATGACGGGCAATATGTACATATATTATTATATATTTAAATTAAAAAATTTAATTAATTTTAATGTTAAATTCTTTTTTTTTAAAAAATTATATTTTTAAAATTATTATTTATTTAATGTAATACTTTTTTTCTTAAATATAAATTATATTATGATTTGAATTTTTATTTTATTAAATATTTACATTTTAAATTTTTAAATTTTTATATAATTTNTATTTATGGTTTTATTTTAATAATAGGGTATCTAATCCTAGTTTTTTAAAAAATTTTTAAATTTAATTTTTTTAATTTTTAAATTTTTATATAATTAATATTTTATTATAAAATTATATTTAAATTTAATTTTTTAATATTTTATTTTAATTGGGGTAATTAATTTACTTAAAATGTTTAACCGCAATTGCTGGCACAATTTTTTATTTAAGTTATTAATTTTTTTAATTAAAAATTTTTTTAATTAATTAGTTTATGTATTAAATATATTGTTTAATTATTTTATTTTAAAAATTTATATATAAATAAAAATTATAATTAATTGATAAAATTAAAATTAAGTTATTAATAATGAAAGTTTTAATTAAACATATTTTATTACATCAAAATAATCCTTTATTCAGGCATATCATTAATTTTATAAAGAAGATTAATAATCTATAGTATAATATTAAAAAAAAGGCTTGGGTGAACCCAAGCGATGTCAATGACCCTCATTCCTCTCTCATGGATAAACGTGAAATTGGCCGGAGAGTCCGAGTGCGTTCTACTATTAAAAATGAAGAAACCAAGGCTGTTCAGTTCCTCTTCGAGGAGTCTCCCTCTGGGGTTAATTTTGGCGTCAAGGCTTGATCGAGAATGAGTCAGATATGTTCCCTCAGTGATGCTGGAGTCCAGTTGATAAAGGTCTTCCACTCTCGCATTCAAATCACCCGTAATTATGAAGGGAGTCTCTGAGTGCCTCTGGCTGCAAGTACCTATCACGTCCGAGAGTTCGTCCACAACACACTCATCATTCATGTCCGGGCTGAAGTAGGCTAAGCAGAATAGTATCTCTGTGCTCTGGAGAATCAGAGAAAATACAACGAGATTCTCTGTGCCCACCAGAATTACTGGAGTGTTGTTAATTAGATTTCTCTTGACAAACAAGATGATGTCTCCTGACTGCTGGAAATTGGAACGGCTGGAACTCGGACGGGAACCTTGCTGGAACTCGGACAGGAACCTTGGGAATGAAGAGACCTCACTATCTTCCAGGACTCCAGGATGCCAAGAAACTCGAGATTGGAGAGATATTTCATCATCGGTTTGTCTAAGTTGTATAAATTCTTCAGTTCTTCGATATTCCAGAAAGCTACTGTTCTGCTTCACTTGTTGGCGGTTCTTTGGGCGATTCTGTGCACAGAAGTGCTCGGAAAGGATCGGGGATTGTGGGATAGGTTTCTCTAGTGCTGGTCTGGGTTTGCGTGGGATGGGAAGGGGGACGAAAGCAGTTACTTGTTGTAGGCGAAGGCTGCGAGAAGGCTGGGACGAAAAAACTCCTTGGTTTGTTCTGTATTTGGTTGCGTCTCCTTTGGCTTCTTTGAGTTCAATGAAAAGTCTGAGCTTGTTGGTGTGTTCTCGGAGGAGGGACGGAAATTTTTGTTCTGTGCACCTGGTGGACTGACTTCTTTATCTCTACGTCTTTTTCTCAATTGCAAGGCCTCTTTTTTGTTGGTGATTTCCTCGTTGTTTATTAAAATGTCTGCATCTTTGAGTCTGCCATCAAGACCTATTTGTTTAAGACTTTGGACGATGGGGAGGCGCTCTCTGCGAGCAGCAACCGTGGCCTTGTCGTAGTCCTTTGAGATTGAGACCTTGGAGCCCTTCAGATTGAACGTGTTCTTTAGAATTTTGATTTTACTGTTGAATGAGGTCAATGATAGAACAATAGGAGTTGGTTTATCTCCTCTATCCACCCCCGATTTCCTCACATAGTTGACTTCCTGGGGCTGGAGCGAAACATTTAATTTCTCTTCTAGGAATTTGATTAAAGTATTGAGTAAATCCGTAGGATTTTTGGGAGTTGCTAGACCATGGATTATGAGGTTGTTTTGGCGTTTTTGATCCTCAATAATCTTCGCCTGGGCATCAACAGTTTTTTGGAGCTTGGCATTTTCCTCCGTTAAGGCACGAATCCTCTCGGTGTTATCGTGTACTTGTGTCTTCAATGGGCCAATTGCCTCTTGGACCGATAAGGTGGCTTTCTTAATCTTCGGATCTCGCAATTCGAAGAATTGACTGACTGAGACCTCGCCCATTGGCTTGCCTATCAGTAACATGATTCGGCTTTGTGCGCGCAGATGGATCCAGTGGTATTGTCCCGGATATGCTGGCCGGAGGTAGCATCCATATACACGTAAATATGTGTATAATTGAGGAAAACCTTGCAGCTCTTTTCCAATGATAATGAGATGCTTTAGCGAACCGAAAAATGAGATGCAGGTGTAAGCACTGTAGGGTACCTTTATTGTTGTTCCTCAATTATGCTCATGCACTATGGGTCGCTGACAGGAGCCGACTTGTGGTGCTTGCTGATGGTATGCCTTGCAGGTTGGCTTGCTTCAACGCTACGTTTTGAAGTGGTATTTGAGAAGTAACCGTGATTTGGTGCACGTAAATTAAGCTCACGGCCAAAAAATAAGGGTTTAGGTTTTAGGTGAGTCACGAAAAACAATTGCCAGAGGTGATAAAACTTGTTAAAATAAATAAATGTCACAAATATATATAATAATAATATTATATATAATAATGATATAAAGAATGAATGGAGTAACGAATGACTTTTGTTTTAGAGTGAGAAAAACGAATCGGCGAAATTGATTGCATAATTGTGTTTTGAATTGAAGAATGGAATCGTATAATATAAAAATTAAAATAAACTGAAATAGTGAGAAACTGAGAGGAGAAATTATGGATAGTTATAGATGTTTTAAGTTGAAATAATGAATATATAAAATCATAAAAAGAACCGACTGTAATGGTTGGGTGGGTGAGGTGTTGCTCCGGCGGACGTCCAAGCTGAGCAGCGTTGAGCTGGGTCAGTACTTGGATGGATGACCGCTTAGGAACACCTCGCTCGCACAAAAATTACGGGCGGTAGGCACGGTGTAGCGGCCTAGTGTCTACATCCAGTCAGTGTGAAAGATGGATACATTAGGGCATTGCACAATCGGCCGGCTGTGCGACTGGGGTTTTACATGGTTTCCCGTGCAGTCCTAGCTCGATTGGGGCACAGCTAAGTGTAAGACGGCCATGATACCGCAGATAACAATGAGGGGAAAAGTAAAGGAGGCGAGGCAGGCTAGAGGAGGGGTTTCAAATCGAGAACTGCTTCGATAAAACCAATGAAATAGAAAAATAGAAAAAATAACATAACAAAACCGGCTATTTCCGAAAAATCATGGTGAACACTTTACTGGTACTTCGGTAAAGAAATATAGAGGATTATTTGGAGACGAAATTTATGATGATGTTTATTCCTCCGACGCTCTGTCAATAATAATTCATAATTCATAATTATACTCACTGGAGAACTATAATAAATCAAGGATTTCCCAAGGTTAGAAATTTGAAATGAGAGGTGATAATCAATTTTCGGCGGAAGGGTTATTTGCGAGTAATTTAATAACTCATCCACGAAGTGTCGAAAGCATTTCATCTTCATAGAACATCCGGGACATTCCCTTGTAATCTGTGACACTCTGCATGATCACGATAAATGAAATGTAAGAATAATTTTAATGACGATTTTCTTTATAGTCTTGGATGGTGGCTGGGATGATGCTCTAAGTGAGGCTTTAAACTCATGGGAAAAAGGAAAAAAATAGTAAGAATAAAAGGGGATAAAAGGAGATTTGGGAATAATTATACGTATTGTAACAAATGGTAAAAATTTCTTTTATTTAGAAACGATGATGTGAAAAATCCGGAGAAAGCCAAATCGAGCTGTTCCAATGACGAGAAAGGTCAAAAATATCGAAAAATCAAGAAAGAAAAGGATTGAAAAAGAAATAAAAAAAGAATATTATGTCCAAAATGAATGTTACTCTACACATATATATAAATAATAAACCTGATGATGAAATAATTCGAATTGTTGAATCGACGAGAATATCCCATGAACAGCATGAAGAACACCACAACAGAAAACCAAATAGGGTAAAACGAAAGGCAAAAAATCCTATTTGGAGATAATTTAAATAGGGTTTCCAAAGATAGGAAGCTGTAGCGAATGAGAAATGCAGTTATGAAATTTTTTATAATTTTATTGATACAAAGTGGTACGTATTTTGGTTTCGAGAATAGAAGGAAGGAAAGATTTATGGAATTGAGGATTTTCATGGGCTCGGGTGTGGTCCAGCGATCAGGATATCAGGGTTACTACTTGAATCACCTATGGGAAGAAGTGAAAAAGATCAAATTAAAAATGCATGGACACGGGTGAATACTATTTCGGGTTTCCTGAGAAATCGCCCTAAAAGTTCAGCACTGTAGGCAGCTTCATCTATCGCGCTGATGAATTCATTATCTCAGTCTTAATCTAAAAAAAAACTAGTGGATTCGGCTGTTGGTCACTCGCTGCGCTCGCTCCCATTGCGGGTGGGTTGGTAGCGGATGTATTCATGTGGATCCGACCCGTCGGACGGGTCGCACTAACAACTTCCCGATATTATTATTCCTCCCATTTTGACTAAAAGAATCCTTTTCAACTCTCAATACTCTGTTTATTTGTTCATGAGAAACCCTTGTTTTTAATTACATGATATTCATAACTATACTCACATCATTACATTGCCAGGGAGGAAAGCATCGATTTCCGTACTGCTCGTAAAGTCATACTCAAGCGACATTTTGGTAAACACAGTTCTCACTTGATAATTTTATCAAAGCACACGCCGGTTCAACACAGTCGGTGTACATGCCGGAAGTAGACGCAAAAACTTTGTCAATCAAAAGATGTCGCGTTCATGAGAAATGTGTCGCATTTTCATGAGACGAAGTACACCACTGATCTCAGCATTTGTTTTCATATAATATTTCTCTTAACTCGAAATACGATAAGATTTCTAGTATTGAGAGTTAATATTACCATCGGAGTGATATAAATAATGAGAAATTTGGAAAAACAGCACACTTTCTCAGCAACTAACTTCAGATGAGTTAGTGACCAATTAGTACAGGTGCCAGTCGATAACGATGTATTCCAATTGGAATTTTTTTATTTCTCATTTATTAATAGAAAAACGGCAATTTTTGGAAGAAATCGAAAAGACGTATGAAATTTTCTTCATTATAAGCGTTCTATATGTGATTTTCATGAGATTAAGAAAGTGTTCGTTGCTTTTTTCTCATTTTGAAATTTTCTTTCCGGGAAGCTCAAAAACCACTAGACAGATATCAGCCAAAATCTAATCCGCTCTAAGTTGAATGAAAACCTATCGATTGAAAAAAAAAGTCAAATCAGACAATTCGTTCACGAGAAATCGTTAACCAAAATTTTGACCACGTACATACCTAGTAACACACACACACATACACACAAACAGACATTTTGTTTAAAATTGTCTAGGAACATCGAAAAGACCTTGAAACATGGAAATTTGATGAAAAATCGATTTTTGATTTTCGGGGCCATTACAATAACTTCCCTGCTGGGAAGTTGAAAAAAAAATTTTTTTTTTGTGTAACGCAATCTTTAAAAATGCCCTCGTGACGGAATTCTGAATCGATTAACTTGAGAATAAAAAAAATATTTAAAAAAAGAATGGATTCTGGTTTTTATTTGGAAATTCTTTTGAGAATTCCCTCTCTTGATATTCTTAGATGTATTCATTCAGAGTATAACGAGAAAAATGGTAGAAACAATCTACAGAAAATAACAGATCAATGGTTCACTATGACGTGAAATACCTTTACATGACGAGTTGATAAATGACGTTTTTAACGAGTGTAAGGTTCACAGCTTGAACCGAAGGAGAGGACTGTAATCACATTCGTCAAAAACGTAATTTATCAACTCATAAAAAAATGGAAAAGTTAAGAGAATTACGTATGTCTATTGGAATTTCTAGAAACTCGTTGAATTTCCTTTCAGTTCCTAAAAAAATCCTTGAATTCACATCAATTTTCCAGAAACTCCCTGATTCCCTTGAAATTTCTAGAAATTCGGTGAATTTCATCGAATTGTCGAGAGAATTCTTAAAGTTGTGAATAAATTCCATTGAAATTTTTAGAATTTTTTCGATTTTATGGAAATTCAAATAGAAATTACAAGGAAATTACACGGAAAGAGAATTGGAGAAAAAAAGGTAAAAATATGACCTGTCTAGCTTTCAAGAAAGCAAGCGCTTTTCTCTGAGCTATACTTTCCAAATAACCGCAGTCAGAGTGATATCTTCCAATAGTCAAGGTAATTTTAATAATCGTCGAACACCCCACTACACACGAATTTTCTGTCTCTGTAACGAAATCTATAAAAAAAAATATGGAAATCACATTAAAGATGTAATTTTGGAGGTGATTTTTACAGATGAATGAAGAATGAACGGGTGGACTCAATGGAATGAAGAATAAATTGAAAGAATGATGGGAATATAAATAAGATACGAAAGAATAAATTACCAATGGTTGGATTGATAATTTCATGAGACCAATTGTGCGGACCGAACATCAAATCAGCATGGGAGAATAATCGAAATTTAACTGTATTTTGTTCTTGCATAATGAAGTAATTGATTCCGCAAAATATGAATAATTTGTCAAAAGACAATTATTGTGAAAATATCAGATAATTTACTAAGAAAAAAAGACGGTTCGATTATTATCAAACGAATGTAAAATCTGAAGTTGGCGAGATGAGTTGAATGTCGGCATGTAACATCTCGAAATTTCGTTGGTTAGATTACTGTTATCGTTACTATCACCTCTGGCGGTACATTTGGGAAAGTCGTATAGACACATAATTCGAATGATAATTAAAAGTAAAATCGATCTAAGTTGAATTACAAGTGATGAAGAACAAGAGGTATTGATGAAAGAAGCTATCGGAGAACCGGATCTATGCCACATGATAATTATTATTAATTGATAAGTAATAATTTAAAAAATCAATTGCAGTTCATGTGGATGTTTCCAATTTTTTATATTTCAAATTGTTCAATCAATACTTAAATTCATGTGAGAAATATCTGGTCGTAAGGAAATTTGGAATAATTAAAAGGTAAATTTTGATTGACATGCAAATATTGGTGAGAAAATCGAACTTATGTGATAATTATTGCAGAAATTTCAGGAATAATTTGGAAGAATCGAAACAAATACCAGCGGAATTTATGTAAAATGATGAACATAAATTAAGAAATGACATCGATGGAGTATTCGAACATTAAAGAAGGATTATAAATATGAACAAAGTAATGCTATAAATCTATTAAATAACTTCGATCATTACATTTCCCTTCGGAATGATATGATCCAATGAATTAATAAGATGTTACTTGGATGCAATGCTTGTCTGTACTATCAATTTTGATAAAAGATTGGTATTGAATTGAAAAAAAAATTGAGTTCATCGATGGATGGGAAGTGAATACTAATTCGAAAAAAAGTTTCAAATTCCCCTTCGATGAATAATATCTGGAAAGCCGAGAAAAATGAAATGGTCTGAAATTGAATGAACGGTTCAACACACTCGCTTGACACCCTGTTAATATGGCGACGGTAAATATCCAAAATGATAAACACTTTATTCTAATTTTCACACACACTAGACACTCTCGCGAACAAATTATCGTTAAAAGAACTATTTTTGACTATTTTTCGCGACTTGTTCCGAAGGGATTAGACGCCGCTAACTCCCACAATCCGTGGCGTCGGAATTGAGGCCATCAACTGTCGCCATACGGTCTTTCTCAGTTATAGTGAAATATGCCAGATGGCGCCACTGAAACCCCCGAATCTCGGCGTACGGAAATGAGAATTGTCGAGTAGATAGCTCAGGAGTGTAACACAATGAGGGCCCACGGGTACCAAGTATTCGTGCATCTCACTCCCACTCGTGGAAATGGTGGAACACTATGTATTCCACCACCCTGCAACCGCCACAATAATAATAATTAATAATAATAATAATAATAATAATAATAATAATAATAATAATAATAATAATAATAACAATAATAATAATAAGAATAAGAATAGTAATAGTAATGGAAGGCGTAGGGGGTGTGGCGAACCCATCGCCCGCCATGTCCGTAATATCCATGGTGGTGTCGGGCTAACCATCGGGCGGCACCTATACCCGGTTTCGTCATCGAGCCGCGGCAGAGGCCCCCACAATCGGTCCCTCTCGGATGGGGACCGCGGATCAGTTGGCAGGGGTGAACGATCTGGATCCAATGGTAACAACCCGGCTGTACAAAGGATTAGGTGGATGGAGGAACTCAAGGAAGACCTCATGCAATGTTGGCAGGATAGCGAGCCGGCGCAAGTAGGCTACATGGCGAAAATGCGGGACTTATGGTGCCGTATGCACCCTGAGTTCTCGCATTTCTCAAGTCAACATCTGAGAGATCAAGTCAGTCGCTTGCGTCAGCAAGGATATGAGTTACTGCTCGTTCCGCGGGGGTTGATGGACCTAAATTCTAAGAGAATTAGAATTTAGAGAGAAAATATTTCCGCTTCACCCAGCCGGGAATCGAACCCGGGTCTCCTCTTCAGGACGAAGATGGTACACAGCCGGAGCAGCCGACCCAACAGAGAGATGAGGAGCCTGAGAGGACGCCGAGAGGGATAGGGCGGGAAAGAATCACGGGGAAGTTTCGTCTCCAGCCACAACAGCCGGCTGAATGAGGCTCTGACAGCGGGGCTCTCACCGGACATCAATTTGCTCGACCTGAAATAGGCTGTGTATGATGCGGCTCTCCATCTGAAGCCTTGAACCCCAAGAGTGGGGTCATTTGAGGGGAAAATGAGAAGACGCATCGCACAGATCCAGGGTAAGATCGAAGAGGCAAGGAAGCAAACGTCGCGCATTCAGTGTGTGATGGACTTTGTCAACAGTGGTAGGGCTTTCACGGCCCGCATTCGCAGAATATCTGCGAATTTGTGATACCATCACACACTGAGTAAACAAGTCCTCCTCATGATTAAGGAGAGATTTGTTGAGAAGGTGCGCGTTCTGGGGACTACGAAACGGTCTCTAGAGAACTGGTTGCGACGGGTGGTCGACAATTCTGTCTTCCACTCCGACCCCAATCGCTGGTTCGATCCACCCGCGCCTGCACCGGATAAGATGCCTTCAGTCGAGCGGGTTGAAGAGTTCTGGGGGGGTCTCTACGGTCAGGCCCCCAATCTCATGGTGGAGACTCCAGTCCTCAAGGAGTTTCGCGCGTTTTGTTGTGTACTTCGTCGGCAGCCCGCGGAATTCTCGCGAATCACTCAGGAAGAGATTCGATCTACTTTACGAGTTATGAAGAACCACGCCGCTCCGGGTCCTGATGGCATTAGCGCCTTTTGGTGGAAGAGGTTTACCTCTGTTCATGACCATCTGACCCGGATATTCACGGCATTTCTCGATGGTAGTGAGCTTATTCCTGAGTGGTTGGTAGAGGGGAGGACTGTGTTGCTCCCTAAGAAGGGAGACTTGTCCAATCCGGCGAACTATCGGCTGATCACGTGTTTGAATACACTTTATAAGCTCTTCACCGATATCCTGAATGAGGGTATCCTCCATGATATACAACCAGAGTGGCAGCAGATACATGAACAGCGAGGAGTGAAGCGGGGACTGTCAGGTTGCAAGGAAGGTCTGCTTGTCGATCGCTGCGTATTGCGCAATTTGAGGCAGTACCATCGCAATTTGTCAGTTGCCTGGGTCGACTATCGCAGGGCATTCGATAGCACGAGTCATGAACTCATTTTCCTACTATTGGATTGCTTTGCGGTAGAGGACCATATAGTGAGGTGTATATAAGATCTTGCACCACTTTGGAGAACGCGCTTCACCATAACATTTGGTGAGGGTAAGCTGACTTCGAGGTTGGTGCAGTATAGGAGGAGGAGTCTTCAGGGTGATACTCTGAGTCCTCTATTATTTTGCATCTCACTAATGCCGCTATCTGTTGCGCTGCGTTGTGTTGGAGGGTACCAAGCCAGAAAACCCGGTGATAGGAGGCATCAGGTCAGTCATGTCTTTTACATGGATGACCTGAAGCTTCAGCTTGATACTGTCGCAATGTATTCACGTGCGGTCGGCATGAGTTTCGGATTGGACAAGTGCGCCGTCTTCCATATGAAGAGGGGCAAGGTTGGTGGGGAAGTGGATGATCTTCAGCTTGTGGATGGTAGCGTCATACATCATCATGGCGCCGAAGAGTCGTATCGATATCTTGGATTCAATCAGCATTCCGTAATGGAAACTGTGGAAGTCAAAGACACTCTTCGCGAGGAATATCGGGCGGNAGGGGAAAATGAGAAGACGCATCGCACAGATCCAGGGTAAGATCGAAGAGGCAAGGAAGCAAACATCGCGCATTCAGTGTGTGATGGACTTTGTCAACAGTGGTAGGGCTTTCACGGCCCGCATTCGCAGAATATCTGCGAATTTGTGATACCATCACACACTGAGTAAACAAGTCCTCCTCATGATTAAGGAGAGATTTGTTGAGAAGGTGCGCGTTCTGGGGACTACGAAACGGTCTCTAGAGAACTNTGGTGTTCTCAAATGGAGTAGATTTGAGCTGGAGCAACTGGACAGAGATATTCGCAAGCTGATGAATATTTATAGGAGTCTCCATCCACGTTCTTCGATTCTGCAGTTGTATTTTCCGCGAGAGTGTGGAGGACGAGGACTTCTCAGTTTGGAGACTCTTCATGATCGTCTAGTCCTCGGTTTAGCTTGTGACGTCATGAATGGCTTGGATCCACACTTGGAGTTAGTTCGTGCATCATCATGAGCTCCATGGGGTTCAAGCCTTTCTATAGCAAGGCAGCGGATACAGCAGCGACTTCCCTTGGTTAGGAATTTTGTCGCGGCCGGGATGGCCAGTTAGCTAGTGATTCATTAGCCATCATGGCCAAACCTCGGCGTAGAGCGACCATCAAGGCAGCGGAGCAGTCCACCTTGCTCCGCCAGCACGTTGATAGGTCCGTGCATGGTATATTCTTCCGCCATGTGGAAGAGCAGGGTCTTTCCGTCCAGCTGACATTCGTCTTCTTGAAGTCACCTGGCTTGATGTCCGAAACTGAGGGTTTCATCTGCGCATGTCGCATTGAGAGTGCTGTATTATCATTTGCGGCACTCTTATGGGATAGACAGAACGCCGGTGCTGCCTTACGCACCAGGAGATATTGAGTCCGTTGTCGTAAACGAGAGGTGTAAGATTTACTGGAACTTCTCGTTCGCGACTGTCTGGCCAATCGTTGCGACGAAACCTGACATCGTCCTCTTCGATTTTGGTGACAAAATCTATGTCATTGAGTTCTCAGGTCCGGCTGAGAGCAACATCACAGTGAAAGAAGAGGAGAAGCGGCTACCAGGCGGAATACCAGCCACTCCTGTTTGAGCTACGTAGAATAAATCGAGGATTTAAAGCAAAGTTGGTTGTCCTGATAATTGGCTCTCTTGGAGAAATGAAAGAGTCATTCATATTTGCGCTGAACACCATCCCTGCATGTAGGCGTCAAGCCTTCATTTTGGCTGGCCAAATGCAGAAAGCGGTCATTCTTGGATCCCTCCGTCTACTTAGACAGCACGATTCTGGACTGTAGTAGAGCTCACCCTCTGGTTGCAAGGAGCACTACTGTAAGCGATTAGGAAAACTTTGTATCGCTTAGGTTGCTGGGCGGTCTTCGAGGTGAAGTTCCGAGGTGAAGTCCCTCGAGGATCATTCAGCGATCTCATTTACGAGTGTAAAAATAATAATAGTAATAATAATACTAATGATACTGATAACTGACAAAAACAACAAAACAAGTGAAAATCACCGTGTTTGCGCTAAATTTCGGGAAAAGCTCCAATATAGAAAATTTTTGAGAAAATTCGCCGATTCTCTAATCAAAAAACCGATTTTCAAAAACAAAAAATCTAACTCTCGATTCGCAAGTTGAGAGTTGAATTTTTGATTCTCAATCTGCTCTCAACTTTTTTTTAGAGTTGAAAATTGGATTATTTATTCTGAATTATCTCGCAATCTAATCTCCAGGTTTCTGAGAGTTGAAAACTGGATTTTTTTTTGACAATGGGACTTTTGATTCTCAATTATCTCTCAATTTACTATCAGATTTGCATTTTGGAAATTGAATTTTTGATCATCGATTGCCTTTCGATTTACACTCAACTTTCCCACAGAGTTGAGAATTCGTTTTTTTTTTAAATAAGATACAGATAGAGCTGCGAATGCATTACATGACCTGTCTTTCACGGTCATATGACGAGACGTTTTCCACAACTGTCACAATTTCCCCACCCTTCTATGTCCGTCACATTGGTCAAGAAAAAATGACAGTCATTTTTTATCTATACAGATGCGAGCTCATTGTTTTATTATTATGTTTTATGTTTTTATGTTTTATTATTATCAATTTTTCTTAGAATTCATTTTGCATTAGTCTAATGTGCATTTTGAAATCAAAATTACGGTCATTGTCCATCTATCTAGAGATGAAGCTATGTTATTTATGACAGTCACAAATTAGAAATGAGTTTGACCGTCATTATGTATCCATATAGATGGTTTGACAACGATTTGTTTAGAAATTATTTGTGGCGATCATTTGTGGTTACGAAATTCGTGCGTCACATGACCATCATTTTTTGGTCACATGACGCGACCTCAAAAATGACTGTCATTTTGCATCTCCNTGAGTTTGACCGTCATTATGTATCCATATAGATGGTTTGACAACGATTTGTTTAGAAATTATTTGTGGCGATCATTTGTGGTTACGAAATTCGTGCGTCACATGACCATCATTTTTTGGTCACATGACGCGACCTCAAAAATGACTGTCATTTTGCATCTCCAATTCAGAATCATTGAGAATCAACAATGCTATTTTCAAAAACAAAAAAATCAAATTCTCAGTTCTCAAAAACGTGGAAAGTGGAAAGATGAGAGATAGTTGAAAATCAAAAATTCTTTTTTCAAACGCAAATCGGACAATTTTTTCAGTTTTCAGAAAACTGGATAATTTTCGCAAATTCTTTTATAAACTGGAGAATTTTCGCGAAAAAAGGAGAAGTTTGTCGAATTCTCTAGAAAACCGGAGGATTCCCCCGAATTTATTAGAAAATCAATTAATTTCATCGAATTTCCTAGATAACGGTACAATTCTTCCGAACTTATGAGAAAATCGGCGAACTTCATGCAATTTAGTAGAAAATCGGAGAATTACCTTGAATTTTTTTGAATTTTTTAGAAAATCGTAGAATTTCCTAGAACGTTCCCAAACACCCAATAATTTTCTCGATTTTATTTACAAAACTGGAACATTAATTCAAAGTTTTGGGAAAAATGCTGAATTTTCTTGAAAACCGGAGATTTTTCTGGAACGCTCTCAGAAACCCGGCTCTTCCGGACCAAGTTGAGAGTTGGACTCTGGATAATTTCTGGTTTTTGAGATAAAATTCAGAGTTATTTGAAAGTTGGAGTGACGAGGCGTAAAATGCATTTTATGCCAGTCGCCCTCTTTACTATCAACTTTATTATCGGGATTGAAAATTTGATTTTTGAATTTTGATTCTCAAGTATCTCTGAATGAACCCTCAACTTTTTTGAGAGTTGCGAGTTGGATTTTTGATTCTCAATTGTCTCCCAAACTACTCTCAGTGAATTGAGAGTTAATTGAAAATCAAGAATCCAACTCTCAATTTTTTTTAAACCATTGAGAACTAACTGAGAATCAAAAATCCTATTTTCAGTAGTAAAACCACTAGTGCTTCAAAATATCCGATTAATTTTGGAGCACGAGTGGTATTTGACGGATTATTTTTCCACTCGGATTTCGGCCAAGCAGAGGGCAGTGAATAGCACCCTCATCATTAAAACTATCATTATATTTTACTGAAAAGAATTCTTATTATTTCAAATAATTGATTTTTCAGTTTTATAACTATAACATTTTATTATTATTATTATCATTATTATTATTATTATTACAGGTGTATATATACACTACTGTATATCGCCACCGTTCTTCTAACGGCAAATATTATTAAAAACTGTCATTATATTTTACTGAAAAGAATTCTTATTATGTGAAATAATTGGATTTTTCAGTTTTATAACTATGTAACAGGAGGATCGTAATTTCCCCTTCACGTCAACGTTATTCTTAATATCCTCGGGAATCCTAACAAACCGCCATAGAATTCGTTTAAGTGAAAATTCAAATTAGGTGCTAAGGAATCAAGTCGACATCTAGGGCGCAGACGCCAAAATTATCGATTACCCGTCATGTAACAGGTTGCCTAGGGCCCACCGACTCACTCTTGCCTTGGCGGTACACGTGTGTACATCGTGATTATTGTGTCGTATATTAAGTCGATTATATTTATATTGTAATTTATATTGTGTGGGAAGAGTCGGTTCCCGAGGAATTAAACAAATAGAGTCGAAGATTTTGTCCACATTAATTGTGAGTATTCGTTTATTGAACATTCTTGCCTTATTTTCCTTTCTCTCTCTGTCTGTATCATTTAACTCTTGGGTCTTCCAACTTCCTCCTCTGAGATATCCTGAGCTAAGTCCAACGTTGTTGATTGTCGAGAAATCAACTGGCGCCCATAAATTATAGGTTATTGTCGAATATTTATTTAATTGTCGAAAGCATTCTCCAGAGCCCTGACAGCCCTTGACCCAGGCCGCGTCAGGTGAAGGCCTTCTGCTAGTGCATTTTCATTATCGAATTTCAATTGTTTAATTTATCGAATTATATAATTAACTAAATAATTATTCTAAAAAAAGGCTTGTCTCAACTATAACATTTTATTATTATTATTATCATTATTATTCTTATTATTACAGGTGTATATATACACTACTGTATATCGCCACCGTCCTTCTAANAATTCTAAGAGAATTAGAATTTAGAGAGAAAAAATTTCCGCTTCACCCAGCCGGGAATCGAACCCGGGTCTCCCACATACGCGCCGGGCACTCTTACCGACTAAGCTACCGGGAACCACAGATACCCGGATACAGTAGTAATACCACGAGACCTCCAAAATTATCGGATAACGGGAGGGAAAAGTTCTGCAAATTAAAATCCCGAGCACGCAGCGCCAGGGATTTTTATGCAAAAGTTCCGATCGTTGATACGCAGGAAAATATGAGGGAAATGTCCGATTAATTTTGGAGGTCGGATGGTATTCGACGGATTATTTTTGGTAATCGGATCCTTCCCACACCGACTCATTCTGACTTTCTTCATGACTTTCTTTCACTCCACAGGATAATATTTGACAGTGATTTTATTGGAGAAACAATTGCAGAGCTAGAGGGAAATTATCAAAAACTACAGGGAAATTATCAAAAGCTAGGGGGAAATAACAGCTTTTATTTTAATTGGGAAGTACTTCATGTTATTGAATACTGAACTCTGATTGGCCCAGGGATAGCCAGATCCGTTTATTAAAAATAATCAACAAAAAAAACAAAATTCAATTCCCAAAATTTTTCGAGAGAATTCGAAAAATTCGTAGAAATTCTCCAGTTTTATAGAAAATTATAGAAAATGCTTGGGTTTCTTAAAAAGTCACGGTGTTGAGAATTTCCGGTCGTTAGGATTTTGTTTTTATTTGAATCCTAATTTTTGAACGCTTTAATGGGATTTTCGCGAAGCCGAAAGAGGTGATCAATCGTCGAGAGGTAGCCGATCAATACCCGACTTGCTGAAACTAGGTTGGATTATTTCTCCCTATTTTTACGTTCTCCATTTACCGAAAATTTCGCGATCACTGACTCTAATTTGGAGTATCAACAGACCTCCGGGTTTAGAAATAGCTAGTTGCCTTCACATGACTCACCGTTTCTGTGGTTCAACTCGTTCCTTGGATCAGATGTGGCGTGGCTGGGCTGGAACCCAAAATTAGGCAGGCTCCTCGTCCTTCAACGTAGTCACGTGTAGTCTCCGCTACTCGATTCTCGGAATTTCCGTTGAATCGGAACTCTGCGACTCGCTTCGACTCACTGGTTTCAGTTTTTAATTGGGCTAACACTGGTTCTAGCTCTAAATATTTTCACTGGTTATTGAATCTAAATTGGAGAATTTAATGTATTCACTTCATATTCAACTATTGGAGTTTAAGAATTTGAACGTCGAGCACATGGAACTGAACTGGAGCTATCGCCGATTTCTGTTGTTATAAATTAATTTCTCTTATTATAAATTAATCTCTATTATAAATTAATTTCTCTTTTCTACTGATCCACCAAGCATTATTGCCGAGTCTCCTGATGACGCAATTCGCAAACAGGGCGCGGGTCCGCATGCACCAGGAGAACCTTAGATTCCGGAGGTACCAATTACCATGTATCGAGTGACTTGAGGACGCAAACCGCAAACAGGGCGCGAGTCCGCATACAACAAGACAACCTCAATTCAACGGTTGGTCGGAAAGGGTTGCAGGTAAGAGGGTTAATTTGGATTTACGACCGATCAATTGAGTTTAAATTTGGTATTTATTTAAATTTAGTTCGATTTCGGGCCCGGCTTGTCATGTCAGTTCAATGTACCGTTGAAATTCGGACGGTTACGGGTTAAATTGATTCATTAGTTTTCGATAGAGTTGGGGCAAGAATTGATTGATTAATTAAAAGACATGCAAAGCAGTTCTTCCTGCCTGCGTCCATCTTGGTGTTATGGCACCTGAACCAGTGTCGCATCCCTGATGTTGTGGGGCGAAAAGCAATGCCTTTCCTTTGTTACTGGTAAAAAGCAGTACCATTTTCTGGTGTTACGGGGCCGGCTGCTGATACCGTCCTGACTCAGGTTCTCAGGATCTCCGCTGATCAGCGTGAGACTGATTCTCGGCGTGAGAAAGGATGTGCAAACTGATCCTTTTTATTATTTTAATTATTAATTGTTAATTTTCTTATTTCTTTAAGCTATTGTTCTCTTATGGGTCCTATACTTCTATTAATCCATGTGAGATTCCAAAATTTTGTGAATTTCTTTTACTCTGCCCTTTCATTCACGAAATCGTCTATAACTCCCAAAATACTGATTTTATCGCAAAAAAAACTCTAGAACTTTTATTTCCTAAATCAATCAGGGAACTAATTGGTTTTTTGATATTTCTATTAGGGTGGCCTCTGCCCTGAAGGGGTCATACCTGAACTTGGTTTCTTCGTCGTTTTTCTGACCACAGTTTTGTTTTTCGTTCATAACTCCTAAAATATTGATTTTATCGTAAAGAAAACTCTAGAACTTTTATTTCCTAAATCAATCAGGGAATCGATTCCACTAATTGGTTTTTTAATATTTCTATTAGGGTGGCTTCTGCCCTGAAGGTGTCATACCTTCATGTGTTTGTTTTTTTTTTGGTTTTTATTAATTACTATTTGTTTTTATATTCAAATTTTATTGATATTTCCATTAGGGTGGCCCCTGCCCTTTGTGCCCCCTTGGCAGGTAACTGGCTGTAGTTCCAGTGGTCGGTAAATGGCTCACCACAGCCGTCGGTAAACGGTTCATCGCAGCTGTTGGTTTACCGCAGCCATCAGTCAATGGCTTACCGCAGCCGTTCACTTCAGCCGTCGGTAAACGATTCACTTTCAGCCGTCGATAAAGGGTCCACCGCAGTCAATGGTAACCCGTCAACCGCTCTCTCCTGTCCCGTGACGCATTATTTCACCATGAGCTGATATTCTCAATTATATTATTTATATTAATTATTCATTAGTAAAAATCGTTCAATGGTGGGGGAATACGTCACAACGGATGAAAAAATTTAACCCACGATTACTCGTTCAATGAGCGCGGCGCCCGTTTTTGTCTATTTATATTTTTGTGTTTCTTGACGCTCAAAAATTCTTAAAAATTAGAGTTCCTAGTTTAATCTTTTTATTGAGCATTGGCATTGTCTGTTTTATTTCAAAAAATTTGTTTAGCTACAAAAAAAAAGACAAATCGAACGGACAGAAAAGCGCGCCGCGCCGCTCCGCCCGGTGCGAGTAAATTTCTGTCGACCACTCGAGCGAGCTACATTTACTGCTTCATTCACTGCCACATTTGAAAGGCACACGTAGCGGTAGGCGCCAATATGGCAAGAGCGCGCTCGGTTTACTTCAGCGGCCCATCGCTAACCGTGTGATAAACGAAGGCTGGCGGCCGAGCACGAGTGATCGCGGGTTAATAGTAATATTTACCTAGCATTCGCATTTGGCAATTGGTTAGAAACTTCTATTGGATATCTATTGAACTCTCAATTAGTTTTTGCCCGATTCTATTGAGATGATTAACAAAAAATATTCAATAGAAAAAGTCAATCGAATTCGATTTGCTCTCTATATAACTTTTTTTGTTTGATTTTCTTGATAAAAACAAAAGGACAATAGTAGAAAATTTGAGCCAAGGACATTTTCTATTCCTATAGAAAATATCTAAAGAGAATAAGTTACATAGGAAAATCGAATTGCACTGACTTTTTCTATTGAATATAATCTATTTAGCATTTTACTAGTATCGGCCAAAAACTAGTAGAAAATTCAAAACAAACTGCAATAGAAATTCCTAATAAATTCGCAAGATTTTTCTATTAAATTTTTCCATAAGCGGTTCTTGAAAATTCTTAGGTTTTCGAGAAAATTCCAAGAAAATCTTCCGGATTTTGAGAAAATTATAGGAATTACTCTGGCGAACCAAGTTGATAGTTGGGCTTTCAATAATTTCCAGTGTTCGAGAGAAAATTGAGAGTTGTTAGTTGAGGCTTGGAGCAACGAGGACTACAATGCATTTTATGCTAGCCCCTCTCAATATTATCAAGTTTTTTCAAAATTGAGAATTGGATTTGTAATTCTTGATGATCTCTTTATTTGCAATCAACTTTTTCGGAAATGAAAATTAATCCCAGGACAATTGTAATATGTTTTTTTCAAAGATAATTTGAAATGAAATTTCTAGTGAACGGAAATTTTTAAAATTAACTAGGAACAGGAGCCCAAAAAAAGCGAAAAATGTGAAAATCGACTCGTGGCCATTCCTAGGCTACATTCATTGCTAGCCATTCCTATGCAGCTAGCCAGCTGCATTTATTGCTGGCCATTCCTAGGCTGCATTCATTGCAGCCTAGAAAGATCAATATAAAGGTTGGACGTGAGTCAACTTTGGGCCAACTCTGCATTGACTTTTGGTCAACTTTGGGTCAACTTTAGCTTGGCCTTGGGTTAACCTTGGCTTGACCTAGTGTTTCCCGATCTAGTATCGATACTTACTTGCATCGACATTTCTGGGTTGGGATTGATAGGAGAAAACTCAGGAACAAGTAATGAGAAAAAAAATTAATCTAAAAAATATTCATAACGGATTTAAAGACCAGGGAGGTCAAAAGAATAAGATGATTCCTCGGGGTCAAAATATCAGAAGGGACAAAGGGATTACAAGAGGATGGTCCAATTTCAAGAGGGTCAAACATCATGAGGGTCGAACGTCACGAAGGTCACAAGGGGATGATCAAATTTCACGAAGGTCAAAAGTCACAAGGGTCACATTGAGACGATGAAGTTTCACACGGATCAAAAGTCACAAGAGTCACAAGGGGACGATCAAATTTCCCGAGGGTCAAACAGCACGAGAGTTACAGGGGGATGGTCAATTTTCACGAAAGTCAAAAGTCACGAGGGTTATAAGGGAATGCCTAAATTTCACGAAAGTCAAAGGTCACGGGAATCACAAGGGGATGATCAAATTTCACAAGGGTCAAAAGTCACAAAGGTCACATGGAGACAAGGTTCACAAGTGTCAAACGTGACGAGCGAGACAAGGGGACGATCAAATTTCACGAGGGTCAAACAGCACGAGGCTCACAAGGGGATGGTCAAATTTCACAAAGGTCAAACGTAACGGGAGTCACCGTGAGATGTTCAAATTCCACGAGGGGCGAATTTTCACGAGGGCCACAAGGAGACGGTCAAATGTCACGGCAGTTAACCGACACAAGGGGACGGTCAATTTTCACAAGGGTCAAACTGGGAGGGTCACAAGGGGACGATCAAAATTACGAGTCAGTACGAAACTCACAGGGAGATCGCCAATTTTTGAACTTTCCAGGGCCCGAAATGATTCTGTGAAAAATTCAATAAACGTGAATAATGAACACCATTATCCTTCCTACAAAGGGTTGGAGATTGTTTCATGTGATTCTTAAAGATCGTTGAAGCATCTTATTTCCTTGTGACTCTTGTGATCTTAGCTCCTCGCTCCTTTGACGTTGGACCTTCGTGGAAAATGACCATTGGAACATTCAAACGTAATAACATTTCATTATTCCTTTGTGACTCTCGCGTGACATTTGACCCTCGTGAAATTTGACCATCCCCGTATGACTCTTATGTCGGTTGACTCTCGTAAAATTTGACCGTCTCCTCGCGACCCTCTTGCTGTCTGACCCTCGTAAAATTTGACTATCTTCTTGTGACCCTCTCGTGGAATTTGATCGTCTCTTTGTGATCCTCGTATCGTTTCCATCCCGTGATATTTGACCATTCCCGTGAGAGCCTCGTGCCGTTTGACACTTGTGAAATTCGACGGCACTCTTATGACCCTTATGACGTTTGACTCTTGTGAAGTTCGACCATCCCCGTGTGACTCTGGTACTGTTTGACTCTCGTGAAATTTGACCATCCCCTTGTGATCGTCGTAAAATTTGACCATTCCCATATGACCCTCGTGTCGGTTGACTGATGAAATTTCAATCATCTCCCTTGTGGCTTTCGTAGAGTTTGACTCTCGTGTATTTGATCATTCCCTAGTGACTCTCATGACGTTCCACCGTCGAATGAAGAAAATAATAATTCTGTGCAAAACGTAATGTGAATGACATTGAATATTCATAACTTATCTCAATTTTCCCTTGCGTAATTTAATTGACAAATTTGATGATTGAAAGTGGCGCAATCTATAGAATGGTCTGTAGCAATTGTAAACAATGGGATATCCTCACGTGAATGAATCTGAATGTTTAAGGCTTTTAACGCGACATTCTTCAACTTAATTTTTTTCTATTTGCCAATGTCATCCACAATTTCTAAAAAGATCGATATTACGAGCATCGATATTTTCCAAGGCGATACTTTATGGTATAGATACCAAGCAATCTGCTTCGATACGATACTGCGTATCGATATTTTTTGGGTATCGGGAAACACTAGCTTGACCACGAGTCAACCTTGGCTTGACCATGGGTCAACCTTGGCTTGACCATGGGTCAACCGTGACCTGCCCGTGGGTCAAGCTTGGCTTGACCGTGGATCAGCCACGGCTCAACCTTGGTTTAACCACGGATCAAATTTGGAATGACTATGGGTCAACCTTGGGTTGACTATGGGTCAATCTTGGGTTGACTATGGGTCAACCTTGGCTTGATCGCGGGACCTGTTGATTAAATCTTGATTTAACCTTGACGAAACCTTGGTTAAACCCTGATTAAACCGCGATTAATCTCATTAAACCTCGATTAAATGCTTTTTAGGCTATAATTTCAAAGCAAATGATTCGATCGCCGCTATCTTCGAACTCAACCGATATAACATCGATATAAAAATATTTTAAGCCATAATTGAAAAGATTTCGACGATTATTTTTCCAACCCAAATATCGGGCAACATTCGACATCACGTGGTACACGCTACAGGGTTTTCAACTGATAATTTGTTGATAATTTTCTCTGGTAGTTACTACATAAAAAACAAAACATCATGCAGTCGAATTAACCCCTCGTTAAACTGACAGATTGAATTCAATTGTGGTAATCGGAGGATTTTTATTCGAAATGAGTAGATTCAGAGTTCATTCCCTGAAAACCATTGATGAAAAATTAAACGGGAATATTCCCGTCGATACGGAGAAAAGGAAGAAGACAATTTGGAATCAATTTACCAGTTTATGTGATGAGAGAAAGTTTGTGTTGAGAGAATTTCAAGACAATAGAGAATAAAAAATGCAACTGTCAACTATAAAAAAATCGAGAATAGATTTAGAGGTAGTTAAGAATCAAAATTCCAAAATCAAATGTTCAATTCTGAAAAAAGTTGATTGAAATTGAAGAAGTCACTAAAAATAACAAACCATAAAAATCCAATCCTTGAATCCAATTGTCTGTATTAACCCGTCACTAGGCGCGCTACGAGCGATTCCATCAACAATTTTCACTCCATAGGAAATATACCCTGAAAACGCAAATCTTTTGCTGAATTTTTTTTTATGCTTCAAGCATAAAAACTCTTCTAGTTAACTCTCGTGGTGATAAAAGTCATCTATTGATCAGGATTGAATAGAAAAATAATATTTTTTTCAGCACGGTTGAAATTTTCCACGTGTTACTGGTATGGGGCTCGTGGGGCAGAACGCCGAACAGTGTCACGTATTCCTACGTGGTCTCCCCCAAATTAATCAGAAATGTAGAGTCAAATAACATTTTATTAATCTACGCTATGAAGCTCAGTCTCATTACATTTTTTTCGATAAAAATATAATTGATGACGAGAAACTTCACGAAAATAAATAACATAGATAATTTTTATAAAAACAATTCACCACTCTCCAACTGTTGCCTTTAAATTCCAGCATGCATCCTTGATCCTTCAGAGTTGAACAACTCCTATCCTGATACTTGCTGAACACCAGCTCCATGACGCATGATATTTATTCGCTCATATCAGAGCCCATAAACTCCAGAAACAGGAATTTACCTGAAAAAGAGAAATAAAGAATGAAATAGAAATCTCTGACACATGCTATAATCGCTCTATCGACAACACATTCCCAGAAAATGACTAAATACACACGACAATGACCTCGATTAACGAAAATAAAATAAAAGAACAAAACATACTAACGGAATTACCACATTCCCAATGTTTCCTTATCCTGGCCTATCCAGAGTGTCCAGGTACAGCATCGACATGCTTGCCAACTCCCAGAAGTGCCTGATTACTACTGCACTCCCTTCCAAAGCTCGAGAGACCATTGGTGTCCTTCTCCAAAGAGCATTCCCACGGGTTAACCCGCAAACACGAAAAATAAATTAATATTTGGCAGAATAACAATTTCTGGCCCATCCTGAGCTGATTCTAAGCCTCAGAACAGACCCTGCAGAGTCAAATTAAATAAATAGATATAATACAGGCATGTCAAATTAATAAGAAATATTGTTTAATCATAGTCGTCCTCGCGACACTAATATTTACCATTAATATACCTCACTCTTATACATTTCTTTAGGGTAGATCGTCCTAATGTTCCTATGCCTCAAGTGCATTCCTGAAAAGGGAAAATAATATAATCATTTACATGAAATAATACATATTCTATTTCAGCTACCTTATAAAATAAATAAATATGGATATAAAATTTTACGTACTTACAGTTACGCATAAGGTAGCCAGTTACTCTGATGTCCAAATAATAATCCTGGAAAAGGAGAAAATAACAGTAAATAAATAAATACATCAGATTTATCATTTCAGAATGACAATGCAAATAATATAGACAATTTAAATGTCTCAATTCAATAAATATTTTTCATAAGCAAATAAAGCTATTATTCTCTCCTTGAGAAAAGGAAATATTAATCGAAATAACTATTCAAATGGAAAGTTCAATAAAATAAACAATAAAACTGAGAGACTATATGACACAAAACAAACACAAGACACACAGACATTCAAAATAAACTCAGTCAAAACAGAACCATGGGGAACATATAACCTCACCTGTCACTTTGACAAAAGCCAATATATTGAAATCTAGCAAATGAATGCAGGTCAAATCATGAAAATTTATGATTAAAATATGTGGAGAGGAACAGAACACTTTAAAAATAATCAAAAATATAAAAAGTCAATAAATAAATATTTACCTATTTTACTCCTCTCGTATACGTTGACAGCCTGTTGTCACTCGAAAACATGACCCCAGAAAAATCAATAATGCTGAAAACAATAAAAGTCCATTGGAAACTTAACAAATATACACTTTGAAAATACTTATCTCAGAGAAAATATGTGTCACTATGACATTGCGTTAGGTCATGCGCACAACTATCCCAGCGACAGTCGCTGCTTGCGGTAATGCTCGTTCGAAGCGCCGCTAGGTATCCAAACCTGTAACTAAAAATAATCGAATTAATTCGATTAAAATGAAATCAAATAAAAATATTTAGGGACCAGTAAGGAGCCCACGATAAACAAATAATAAATGAAATAATATTTAGGGACCAATAAGGAGCCCACGATAAACAAATAATAAATGAAATAATAATTAGGGACCAATAAGGAGCCCACGATACATTCAATGTGAACGATAAATGCGAAATAAAGTAAATTTATGAGCGATCGAGCTCTGCAATAACTGAGAAAACTGCTATTTTGTCTCAACAAGGCTAACAAAAGAACAAAAGAGAAAAGATATATCGTAGGGAGGGCGTAACAGTATTTGCCACCTTGATATTTCTGGTTAACAAATCTAAATAATTAAACTCTATTAATTCGGGACCAGTAAGGAGCCCACAAATACAAATACAAAACAAATACAAAACTACTTAAAATTTTAGACGAGTTGGCCCGTCATGGTGAGGGAAGTGAGGAAAGTGCTCCCGAAAATATGTCAGATCTCCTAAAATTCTAGAGTTTCCAAGAAGAGACTAAATTTCAGGATCTCAGCAGTTGTATGACTCTTTCAGACATGAAACGAAAACAAAGGCATTTATCACNGAAATATTGTTTAATCATAGTCGTCCTCGCGACACTAATATTTACCATTAATATACCTCACTCTTATACATTTCTTTAGGGTAGATCGTCCTAATGTTCCTATGCCTCAAGTGCATTCCTGAAAAGGGAAAATAATATAATCATTTACATGAAATAATACATATTCTATTTCAGCTACCTTATAAAATAAATAAATATGGATATAAAATTTTACGTACTTACAGTTACGCATAAGGTAGCCAGTTACTCTGATGTCCAAATAATAATCCTGGAAAAGGATAAAATAACAGTAAATAAATAAATACATCAGATTTATCATTTCAGAATGACAATGCAAATAATATAGACAATTTAAATGTCTCAATTCAATAANAAACTCAATTAATTCGGGACCAGTAAGGAGCCCACAAATACAAATACAAAACAAATACAAAACTACTTAAAATTTTAGACGAGTTGGCCCGTCATGGTGAGGGAAGTGAGGAAAGTGCTCCCGAAAATATGTCAGATCTCCTAAAATTCTAGAGTTTCCAAGAAGAGACTAAATTTCAGGATCTCAGCAGTTGTATGACTCTTTCAGACATGAAACGAAAACAAAGGCATTTATCACGATCAAGAATATTAACAAAATAATTAAATTTACAATGAAAAATTGAAAAGAAACGTAAAAATACTAAAAATTGTCCGATCTATGTCATCGACATTTCAAAAGAGAGAGAAAATTATATGTAAAACAGAAATATTGTCACAATAATTTTAATATTGTAAACTACAAGTTACTAGCAATTTACTTGCAAGCAGCCGAACGCATTATGGACAATGCAACAGAAAGAGACAACTATGTACTATCTCTCTCCTACATACAGAAAACTACAAAAGAGGTGGAACTGTTCTTCTCCACCGAGGATACCAGCATCCTATTGGCTTTATGGCCCCACCACGGTGCACCTGTCGCACCTGCGCAGTCGAGCGCAACTTTTTTAGTCGAGACGAAAAGATCTCGGAGCTACAGCAGTAGTATCTCATTCCTGTTCCTTCTGAACAGTCAGTCGAGAGTCTGCAGTCGACAGTCTACAGTCGTCAGTCTACAGTAGTAGTCAGTACCTCGTAGCTGTTCCTTCTGAACAGAAGTATTCTATCGTTGTTCCTTTAGAACAGTCGTCTCTCCGCGTTCGTTCGGAACGGTATCCTCTTACTCTTCAAGCAACTTGGTAAATTAATAACTTCGATTATCAACGGTAATAAGCTTATAGCAAGCTTCACTGAATTTTGTTCAAGTCTCCTATGGAGTTCGGAACTTAAAGTTCATTTTATTCAAAATGGAACCCCCCTCTGGATCTCCATAAAATATTAAAACACAGAAATAACTTTGAAACTTAAATAAACCCAATTAAACCGAAATCGATTGGATTTCCGCGGTGCAGAAAGAACTGACTAGTAGCTCCGCGAACTGATCGTGTTATTTTAACAAAATTGTCAATCCATTTTATTTAAAGTGAAATAAACACAGTGAAATTACTTTAGTGAAGTTTATTCAGTGCACAAGGAGTTTTTCTTAAAATCATCACCGTCAGTGTTGAAAATCCTTCGAATTGTTCATCTGCGGCCTCTAGGCTGGGGATGGATATTCTAAGGTCTCTTGACAAATAGACGGCTATTACTTTGTCGAAATTTTGGTGAGTTGTCTTGCCGCTTTTCCCGCACAGGGGGTAGTTTGCCAAGTTAATCCGATTTTCACTAAAGTGAAAAATGTCAGACAGTTAATTGTCTTCGAGTTTCAGTCACGGGTAGTTTTATTGCCTGGACTATCCACTCGCAGATAATGGCTCACCTGATTTTCCCTATCCCTTTTAAATAATAAATTCCGAATACTAAATTCATTCGGCATTCGTTAAAATTGTTACGATAATTTTGCCGAGACGACGAGTGATCACCGACGGCTAATACTGCTGTCATGAAATAAAAGTGAAGTGCAAAGTAGAATTGTTTTTTTAAATGAATCTGAGATTATTTTTCTACTCATTCCGTAGTTTAGATTGTGACCGTTTTCAATATTCTATTCAACTAATTCCTGAAAAGAGGATTAGGGCGAGTCAAGAAAAGGGACAAATAAGGGATAATTTGAGAATAATTAACTATATTTTCTCTAAATACAATTCTGCTCGTCAAAAAACGTAAATAAGGCCTTTAACTGAGATCTAGGGAATCGGGGGAGGCCAGGCAGCTTTTGTACACATCTAAAGGGCGATTCTAGGGGATTATAAAGGGGGAGATTCTAGGTGTATCAAGGGGAAAATGATAAAGAAATGAAAATAGAATAATTTAATTTACTGGGGGGAAAAATAACCATATGTGGCGCACCGTTGGGGAATAGAATGGCATAATGGCTGGATGAAGCGGAAATTTTTTCTCTCTAAATTCTAATTCTCTTAGAATGGCGATTGTTTTCATTTAATAATCGGGTGGCAAGGGGAAAATGAGGGAAACAACTCGTACTTACGTCGGCTTCCTAATGCAATTCGCACGACGAATTCTCCTCCAAGTGTCCTCAGAAGTCGGGGCCTTCCTTCTTACTCTCATCTTCCTGGGCACCAATTGAACAGCGATGAGCTCAGTGTCTCCGAGATCCTCTTTTCGACCAATTACAGTAACTTCCAGGGTGATTTTCACAACAAACGGGCTTCCTTCTTATACAATTATCTGGGCACGTGGCAACACTCGGGGCAGGTGGGTTACGAGTGATTCCTTTCTCTTCTCTTCCTTCTTCTCCTTCGTAATTCGGGGGAATTCGCAGGATCTCGAGTTCTTTCGGGTCAACTTCGAGGAGAATCGGGGCCAATCAAGGTGTTGAGATTGTGCCCACGATCACAATCCAGACCTGTGTCGGTGGTGAATTTCAAGGGCGGTGGATTTATCGAGGCTTATCCACGGGCGATTCTCGGGGGGCGACGGCTCCTTCACCCACTCCAGGTGGTTCGGAACTGCTAATTTCCTTCGGCGGCTGTTCGTCGTTGAATCCAGGGGCGTTGGTAGAGGGATAACGAGGAAAATATCTAGAAAAAGGGTAACCATCGGTGCTGGGATTTACGTTTTAGGGGGCTGTATGTGTTGGGGAAAAATGTATGTAAAAATAATAAAAAAATAAAGAAATGTGCCTCGTCACAACATGTATGAAATTCTCCATTTTTGCATTAAAATTTCAAAATAAAATTCTTTTCGTATCACGAAATCACTATTATTATATCTGATCAATTGAATCGCTCATCAATCACTAAATTAATTGATAATCTTATATTTGCGCGCGTTGGAGTCTAAGGTTTCCCACAACTTATCATCCACGGTATTACTAAGCTTTAACCTACTTGCAATCTTACAGACATTACAAAATTAACTGTTTTGGGGAAATGGTACGTCTGATAGGTCAAAAGTATGTCCATGGGCATATTGACGAATGTCGTCCTGCCTGGAGACAGCTACCAGGTTTTCTACCCGCGTTTCATTTATAGGCGACGATTGAAGGCATACACTGCCTGACTCGTGTTGGCCAACAGAAATCAATTTGTAGAAGCTGACTGTCTTGCATACTGCTTATATTATTTGCGAACACGGTTGTAACTGCCGCTACTGGAAAAAAAGAGAAAAAAGATCGAATTAGAAAATTCTACATTTGTACATTGCAATAGCTTTATTATGCTCACCTAATGCAATGGCCGTTATATACTCGTTGTAGAATTTATCCTATCCCTATCTCGATAGTCCTTAAACAAAAAAACCTAACCGACAAAAGCGATTGTGTGGCTCAGGTCCAGTTTGTTCTTGGTGAAAGGAGCGTTAGCAAAAGGCGCTTTAAGGCCCGGGTGGAAGGTTTTTCACCCGACATATCGCTAGGAAATTCCCCAGAAAATTATGAAAAATAACGTTTTACGGGGTTCCTAAATACGACCGCATTGTTTAGTAAAAAAATCGAAAATTTGTCACAATAAATGAATTATTTATTTTCCGGTGGATCGGAAATTAGGTCTGGAGGGGGGAAAATAAATGAATGTATTTTTTTCTGGCGAATTAAAAATCAAACTAAATAAACACCATCATTGCCCCCTAGCCAAATTACACTCGCGTGGCACCGTGTCAATATGGCGAAGGTGAGTGCCAATGACAAAAACAATAATTATCATTTTTACACATACTAGACACTTCCGGGACCCAATTTCCGATCCATGAACTATTTTTTACTATCTTCCGCTGTTTTCCCGAAGCGATTGGACGGCTCCAATTCCCGTAATTATGAACGACGTAATTGAGACGATCCGCTGTCACCATATTTTTTTCTTTGATTCGGCTGAAATGTGTCACATGGCGCCACCGAAATTCGGGAAATTTAGAAAAGAGTAGTGAAGATTGTCGAACGCGGTAGATCAGGGGTGTATCACAATGGGGACCGACGGTTACTAGACATTTGTCCTTCTCACTCCCACTTATAGCAATGGAATGAACATTTTTTCCAAAATTGGATTTTTTTACCCAACAACCGTTGATGTGGCACATCTTCACCCCTTAGAGCATATTAGGGCTCTCAAAACGGTAAAAAAGCGAAAAATGAAAAAAAAAATTTCACTCCAGGCCAGGAGCCCGATCTATGATCTATGACTTTTGGGGGAGGATAGTGACTTTTCTCCAAAATCGAGTTTTTCCATAAACCAACGGTTGATTTAACATATATTCGCCTCGTAGATGATATTCCCATCAAAGGATCCATCAAAAGTGTCAAAATAGTAAAAATGGGAAAAAAAAATTTTTCAATCCGACCCCAGGAACCCGATCTACGACTTCTGGGGGGGAAAAGTCACTTTTCTCCAAAATCTAATTTTTCCGTCAACCAATGGTTGATTTCACATATGTAAAATCCAGCCAGATCTGGTTGGTACATATTCGCCCCCTAGAGGATATTATAGCCATCAGAAGTGTCGAAATAGTGAAAATGAAGAGAAAAAATTGTTATCCCTAGCCCATGGGCCAGATCTATGACTTTTGGGGGAGGGAAGTGACTTTTCTCCAAAATCGAATTTTTCCATCAACAAACGGTTGATCTCCCATATATTCACCCCCAAGATGATGATAGAATCATCAAAACCGTGGAAAATATTGAAATAAAAAAAAGTCACTTCCCTGGCACATGGGCTACGGGGTGTAAATTTTTTTTTCATTTTCACTATTATTTTGACATGTCTGATGGGTTTAATATCCTCTAGGGGGCGAATGTATGTGAAATCAACCGTTGGTTGGTGGAAAAAATCGATTTTTGAGAAATGTAACTTTTTTCCCCAAAAGTCATAGAACGGGAGGGGTCCGTCCGTACAATTTACGAATGGACACAATCCACTTCGGTCACATTTTCATGACCATCGGCATAACACGAAAAGACACGAATACAAACGGACACAAAAATATCCGGACACATTGACATTGGGCACAAGTCGGCTAGCTCTTCAAATCAGCGTCGGTAATTCAGATATTTTTCAGAGAAATCATTTATCCATCGTAAGGTTTCATTCTCAAGCGACAACTCACAGACTCGGCTCTTGCATGCGCACTCAGTGGTTTTAAACTTTTGAATCTGGCTGTGCAGCAATTCGAAATGAGAAAACATTTTATTTTTTTAAAAGTCTCATGTACAACTTTTTTTGTTTGTAAATAAAAACACCATGAAATACGATGAAAAAATATGAAAAGACAATTTTTGAAGCAGATAAAATTCTCAAAAAAAAATTCCCTTTCAAATTCTCTCTTAAACCCACTGATCACCTCGATAATCGCCAAATAAACATGACGTAAAAAATTGTCACCCTTCACCACCCTCACCACTGAATTAAACTCAAATATTAATTAATGAATAAACTGTTAAAATGAATTTACTTACTGTAAACACTATTAGCCTCAACTTATCTAAATAAATTCTTTGTATAACACATAATATAACTGGAACTTTCAAGCGGGAAAAAAATAATACATTCAAAGAATAATTTTCCGACGAATTTTTATTCGATATAATTTATTTATTAATTCGTGGTTTTCGCGGTTTTAGGGGAAATATACATAAGATAAACATATTAGAGACTAAAATAATGGAAACGTCTCGTCGTCAGAATATTCGAGGTCTTCAATGAGCTGTTGAAGACTCTGAGTGCGGTTGAAAAAATTACTCCTGCTCACGTCCTCAGTACTCCTTGATGGTCCTGGATCTATAAATACAATAAATAATTAATGTAGTTATGTAAATAGATAAGTAAATAAAATAAGTAAATAAAAATAGTAGGAGTGGGCGAACATTCGCAAATTTGAATAATTCGCCCCAAATCGATAGGAAATTCCATAGAAAAAGTTTATAGAATTTCGTTGTTTATAGAATTTTCCAAGTTTTTTCATTTGATTTTTTTGAAGAGAAGAAAATCAAAAATGCCAAAAAAAACAGAAAATTTTAGTAGCAAAAAAAAGATAGAACAATGATATTCTATCGCCTTTTTTTCTAATGACATTGTTCTATATAATATTCCTTATCGAGTATGTCAATAGAAACGGCAAAAAACGGAGAAAAAATTCAATAGAAGTTCTACAGAAATTCCTAAAGAATTCTTTAGGGTTTTCTATTAGAAATTTTCTTACGTGTTTAAGAAATCAATTTCTAGAAATTTCAGTGATAATTTAATGTTTGGAAAATGTACGAAAAATGCACCTTTTATTACTGCTAAAGTTTTTTTCACACTATACCTGCATGTCTGTTCTGGGCGGCTTCAAATTTCAACTTCTTCTGTGGGCCGGTTGGTCGCTGTTATTCAATGGTTTTTTTTATTGTAACAAATAGATTCTCTAGGTAAGGAGCATTGTACTGAGCAGTTTAAAAATTAAAAGAATTCATGAATATTATCGCTGACTACAGATTACAGATCTTAAAAATTAATCCTTTCCGAACACATTCTGAACGGTATACTCACAATGGGATCGGTGCAGCATAATCTGGTCCAGCTTCTCCAGTAAATTATTTTTCATGGCCAAACGAAACCACTCATTCATGTCGGTTCTGAAACAAAATTCCTTATGAATTCAACTAAACCTGAATTATAAATAATAATAGTCTAAATTTTTAAAGAATTCATAGGAATTGAGGGAAGTTCTACAAACATGGGAGAGATTTAAGGAGTCTTCTATTGAGTTTACTGACATTTTCTACCACAATACGAAAAACCTGAGGATCCTGGACCCCTCCACTGGGCTCTGAGGAGGAACGTAGGAAATAAAAAATCCAGTTGATGAATTAATACGAAAGCTCTTGTGTAACGATGGAGCTTTCAATGAAGACGTCAGACCTCTAGGACGATGACTTCAACATCCCTGGGCCTGACGACGAGGGAACACAACGGAATTCTTGAACAAATGCATGGAGCCCCTGAGATTGCCCTCACAACTAGTAACCTGAAGGACATCGGAAGGGTAGATGTTGATACCAGACGCAAGTCCACGAATATCAACGAGAATGATCCTGACTGCGAGATCATTGACGCTGCCAAGAGTGTCAGAAGTTTCAGTGAAATAACGATTCACGATAATGAGGAATTTCCGAACATTCCTGAAAACAACAATTATGATCCTCAGGAGAATCTTCAAGCCAGGGATTTCACGAATGGCTAGTGTTTCCTGTGTTCAATGGAAGGAAATCACTTCAACGATGATTTCGCAGTTACAAACACCAATGAGATGATTGAAAATATCCCTCAGAGTTTTTAAAATGCGTCTTCAGGTCCAGAGGCAATGCCCCCTAAATCGACGAGAAAGCACCAGAATCTTCGAAATCCAAAGACGGTCATCAGAATTCCAATCCCCCATCAGTTCCAGGAATCTCCAGTTGAAAAAATCTCGATGAAATCTACAATTGATATAAAAAAATCCCGAGGATGGCCATCCTTGATTTTTTTATATCAATGCCTGTGGAGTTCACCCCGGAGTCGAACACTTTAAGGTCTCCAACGATTGACAACAAATCCCAACGAAATATGAATTTTCCCCAAAAAAACACCACGAGGATAAATCGCCCATCATATCCTCCTTTACAACTAAACCGGGAACAACAGTCTACAAATTTCTAAATCCTCCAGCCAGCAGCAGATACAAATAGGAAATATCATGCCGGATTACAACGTAATGTGGGTACCAGGGCCCCCCAATGATGAATCTGCAATAGATGGACTACGGTATGACACCAAATTACAATTCCATGACTCCATACGTTCCCCTGAATTATCCACCAGCAGTTATTGCTCCACTGGAGCAGTTATTCTCCAATACCTCCTGCCCGGTAATTTACCAACTTGCCTGAATCAAATTCCAATGCCAGCGAACGAAGACGACGCCTTCAGAGAGTTGGGAAAAGCTATGGAATTGGCTCAGGAGTTGATGGGAATGGGAGAGACTGAAAACCTTAATTTAAACAAAGAGTGAGAAAATGGTTTGATGATTTTCCGACACTTCCAGATCTGCCTCCGTCACTTTCACCTCTGCCAGTGCCGCCAGCAGAGGACGAGCCTTATCAGTATAATTCACCACTTTCTAGTTTATCATCACAAGTATCAGCTCCTACTGAGATTGGTGCATTAATAATCGACGAATTGGATTTTTTTCAGTGCTGATATCAACAGAACAAGAATGACAACAAAAAATACATCATAAATTCAGAGAAGTGGCAGCTCGTCAGGTTCTTCGTATAAAACTACTGATTGGACCAAAGTGTGTGATGCCAAAGGCATTGTGGATGCATTACTATTAATTTTAGACTGACTCACCGATTAATTTCGAGACTGAGGCATTCCGGGATGTGCTGCTCAGCATATCTCTTCAGACCTTCGGCCCTGGCCTGGCCTCTGGCTTCCATCCAGAATGCGCTCAGAGGTGGTGCATAGAGGCCACTTTATCCTCTCACTGAACTCTAAATTTTGCGAAAAAAGGGACGAGCTTCTCGTAGTTCTGCAACTTTCTGTTGAGGCCCGCCTCTATCGCATTAATCCCCTGCTGGATCTGTGCTTCCCCGCAGAGCCCAAGACTCCAACAGTGCTGCAGGAGATCTAGGGGTGCGTCCTGCAACCCACATTCTCTCCAGAGTCTGCATACGTCCTGAAAATTGTTGAATAAAATTAACATATCTCGGAGAATATTGGCGTGAGGCTTCTGATTGTGATTCAATTCGATTCCTCAGGAAATTTAGGGTCGACTTAGGCTTTTATAATGACCAGAAAGTCAATTTTGCCTGTACATAACTGCACCAGCTGATGGAAAACTTTGTGCGAGGAAACTCTCTGGTTATGTTCCCATCAGCAGCGATCTCCCAAGGTGCCACGATTAATCCTCCGTCTTCCAACATCGGAAACAACTCCATGATCACCTTCAACGTTTGCAAGTCTGTTGAGTCTGAGGCATGGAAATTGAAAAGGAGGACGGCTCCATGTACCTGACGGACATAAAATTAAAAAGATAATCATGGGTTGCAAAACGACTCTTCTCCCGGATTCTAATGAAACTTGTAATGAAACGGTCATATATTATGAATGTTTAATTGGAATGTGATTGCAATGAAACTTTCATATATTATGAATGTTTAATTGAATTGTGATTCCAATGAAGCTTACAAACATTATGATTGTTTAATTGAAAAACGATTCCAATAAAACTTTCATATATTAGGAGTGTTTAACTGGAAACTCATTCTCAGAACCCATCCACAAACTAAAATAGCGGCTATTTACCAATGCAGCAGACTCTTTCGTTGCTTCCACGGAAAGCACCCACATTTCGTGGGAGTGTGGCATGGTTGTCAGTACATTCTTGACGCGATTCATCAAAATTGTTTTTTGAGAATTCAAAATGGACTCCATTTCACTTTTATACATGACCAGACCTGATTCATCAGTATCCGGAATGCGTAACGTGAATTGGAGGATTGCAGAACCTCGTTCTGACGTCTCAATCAACTTTGTCAGCTCTTCCACATCGTCAGGTACAAGTGGATCAGGCACAGCCCTCTTCACTCGATTTCTGATAGTTGCTGCTGTCCTGAATCCCGAGTATCTGTCACAAATAAATGGCTGTAAAATATTGATGACTCACAGAACCAGCAGCGGCGGCTGTTCGGGTAGAGTTGTGAACTATGGATCTAAACGTCGCAGGGTTTCATTTTCGGTGTGGGAACTTTGATTTGTACAAAAAATTTTACAGGGGAGTTTCGACACTGAGACTCATCTAATGATGTTGAAAAAACCATCTCTCGATGAAGCTGAGTCAAGGAACGACTTGGGCCAACAGGAGAGACTTTACAGAAGCAGTAAAGCTTCTTGCCACTGGTGAGGATCTAACCAGTTGAAAAAGTCTTGATTGCGAAGTATAATATAATAGTATACATGGCTTACAGACCACGGATATTTACGTACTTCTGACTTATGTCAATTATTTGTTTAGTCCCTGTTTCGACATCTACAACACCACTTGCCAGTTTTGCGACTTCTACTCTGAATTTTGATTTTTTAAATGCCTGAAGGTCCCCTAGGCATTTGTGGGGCTCCTCATCCTCCATTAGCGTCCCATCTAAGGATTCGTAAAGCTTCCCGGGACAGGGATGACGACGTTTTTGGCAGTAGTGCGTAATTTTTTTTGGCTGACTCTTCCTCGGGCGGTTGTCGCGAACATAAACAAAACGGCCTACTTTGATGGCTTCTTCTCCATTTTGAAGTAGAATTACTTCCTGGAAAGCGTAATGTTTTGCTAGCTCATTCCAGGATACATAATCTAATATCTGGTGATAAACTAATATACCTACCTTTATATCCTCTCCTCCCCCTCGAAGTTGAACCACTTCCTAAAAAACGTAATGTTTTGTTACTTTATTGCAGGATACATAGTGCAATATCTATTTCAGCTGCGTCAGTTGCAATGTTATCAACAAATTTTTGAAGTTCTTATGAAGGCTTATTATTTTCAGACAAATATTATTATACTGCATTTACAGGGAAAAGGATAGTGTCTCACTTCAATTATCAATGAAAACGTGGATATTCCCCACAAATTCACGGTAATTTTTCAATTGAAAGATAATTTACTAATATATCCATTACAATTTTACGGGTATATAATAGTCGTAAATGGCCGGAGATGAAAATTTTAACAACATATTTAAGGCACACTCTTTGTTACAAACTGATCAATTGATAACACAAAAATTCTTTTATTCGATAATCCAGCGATTATTGAACAAAATTCGTCTATTCAGTCAAATACAATCCTGACCTAGCTATCGACATCGCACTCCCTCGTTAACCATTTCCTGAATCGCAAACTTGGCTGGAGAAATTTTTCGATCTATCGAGAATATCGCTGGAAGTCTGTTGGCGTACTGGACCCAAATCATTTATCACGATTGCAGTTAATGGAAGCTATATCGGTCTCAACAGACATTCTCATAGCTCAGTGCGTTTTCGAGAATGAATCCGATTTCTGAGAAAAAAAATGTATTCTTCCCCCCAATCCTAAAATAATTGCATGGGTTCGTTTAACTCTTCCAGTAACCGAAGAATTGAAAAAACGATTCCATTAAATTCCTACTGTTCGAAAAGCTAGCGGTGAAGGTGTTGCATTCAGCACTAAACTTGTCGATATTTATCATTGATGCTTTCAATCCTGTCATTTATGCGACATTTGTGTTCTCCGACAATTAATAATGAATTATTATTCAGTCTAGCCAGTTCATTATATCTTGCTTCATAAAAAAAGGCTTTTTGATTTTATTCGAACGAAATTCCATGGGAATTCACACACACGATTTTGAATTACTTAAAAACTTCAGGTTTTTCAAATTTATCATGAAGCCCTTCCAAAAAAAAATCTACAAGACGTTGCAGGA
Organism: Diachasma alloeum; assembly: GCF_001412515.2. Lineage (NCBI taxonomy): Eukaryota > Metazoa > Arthropoda > Insecta > Hymenoptera > Braconidae > Diachasma > Diachasma alloeum. The sequence continues at coordinate 118,406 of NW_021681070.1, forward strand.
CTGATTCATCGTAGACCACACAACCATTAACTCTAATTGAAATAATCATATCTACTTCGGTTATTCAACGTGAAGTGGAACGAAGCGGAATCCTCTTCACGACGGACGCGTTTTAATACGGAGATAGGTCCAACTACACAATAAAAGTGTTGAAACTCATTCAAATAATCTGTGGACGGGAAAAATCTCAGTACAATGTCACGCAATAGTCAATCAATTAATTGTTAGTAACACTGATCAACAAACCACGGGTCAATACATGTTATCTTACTGCGTCCAAATCCTTATCATAATAAGATCTGAACAGAACATCCGATTTCATAAAAATAAAATAACACAACAACGGTTGACTGAAAAACGATTCCACCGTGAAAAAATGCTTTAACAAATACCATGAAAAATACCGAAAAAAATATCCCACAGAACTAATATTCCATGGAAAACGAAGCCCATGGAGAAAAAGGCAAAAAGAAACCTTCTTTATGCGGAAATTCCAGATACCCTTGAAATGCTTTTTCCGTTTTTTTTTACAGGAGACTTTTTCCGGTAATAACCGGAAAATAATAATTTTCCATGGAATATTTTTTCATTTTTTTCCACGCGATATTTTTTTCATTTTTTTTCTTGGTTTTCTTCTCCTGGGATCATATTGCCTACATTCCACAACAACATCCAATCCATTTATCGCTAGTAGCTCTCGTCAATATAATGCATTTAACACGAACCACGGGTCAACCCATTTAATGATAATCAGTCTAAAATCTCCGGAGAAATAAAAAAAAACATTACAAAAATATTTTTGAAAGGAGATTCCGTAGCACCGCTGGAACAAGTTATTCATTATTCATTTCATAGTTTTAATTACTCATGCCAATTCCACAATGACCATATTTTTTACTTACCGACATTACGAAATAACTAAAAAGGTTGAGCACAAAAGACTACTAAAACAAGCAACAAGTAACTATAAAACAGCCAACAAGGAACAATAAAACATGCACATTGAATCAATAACATAAAACCACAACGATACTGATGTAAATGTTCACTGGCGAATAATGGAGCACGATGTGACTGCCACACTGGCCACACGGCCGTCCTCTACGCCTAGACGACGCATATCGTTGCGTCGCTTTGTTCACAATTTATGAACTCCCAGATTTTTGGATGTGACAAACGGACACAAAAAAATAAACGCCCAACCACAGCATAATCCTTGCATCAACCTTCGTGCATTCATGGATTAACTCTCGCTTGCATTACGAAAGCTTTCTCAGTAAATACGATTTATCATAGTTCATTGACAACTTGCGCTTTTTTTTTGGTTTTTCATAAAGAAAGTAAAAAAATATGAAATTTTCTTTTCTCACTGCAAAGCCCCTGGAAAGTAAGTACGGCTTGAAATCGTTATAGCTATCCAAAATGAACATGTTCGGAATAATTGTCACAAAACTTATTGCAAGTTTTCATTGCTGAGTGATTTGGGTTCTCATGTCATCATTTATGAATATGTGCAGTTCGGAAAATGAGGTACGCATGGACATTCCAATAACTATAATGTAACTCAACTGTAATTCACTTTCGTTAGTCGCTGTTTATATGGCAAAATTGTCTATTTCGATGGCCATTGGGCCATCGAATAATAGTATATTACGCAACAAGTGCGTAATGGGTTTTTTGGCTCGTGGGAAGTTGTAAAACGAGCCGAAGGCGAGTTTTACAATCCCACGAGTCAAAAAACACAATTACGCACGAGTTTCGTATACTATTTTATGTCATAGGGCCCAGAATCCGCGATTTTACCGAGCGAAGCGAGGTTAGAATCGCGTGATTCTGGGCACCTATGACATAAAATATATTGCACGGTATGAAGTTTACATAATTTGATCATTACATCCGAATTATGATTGCGGAGTATTCTGCCCGAAGCGAATAATAATTGAATGGAAAATAATGATAAAACATTCAGGTAAGGGTACTTGTCAGGTTTACATGGGCACATAACGATTAGTACAGAATAAATTCATGCAGCTATTATTTTGCATAAAATAGATTTTCGGAATGGGAAGAATCGTGTAGAGCATCAGCCATATTTCACGAAACAGCTACAAACTGATATAATTTATTGGGAATCGTAAACTTAGCGACATTCAATGGAAATCTAATTTTTTTTTAACTCGCTATCAGAATTCCTTTTTCCATTTTTCAAGTGTGTACGATTTAATTTTTTGTATCTTTACACCTGTTTAATACGTTGTTATACTCCAATTCTACCAGTAGGATGAGAGAATTTATGAGTTCGTTGATGAGAATGGTAGACGCAGTTACCATCACACAGGACAAGTATATCACCTTGCATGTGAGTCGTCGATCAAAACAACTTATAGATGCGCTCAATACCAGGCTCCCTATAAGTGCCGGGTGAAATTGTGGCGTTTTCCGGATGGAACGATTCAAGTGAGCCATGTCAATCACGAATCACATTACCCGCCTGTTAAACCTTTCAGACTGCGACAAAGAGCTTTTGAAGATTTGAATGGACCTGTGGGAGTTACATCCGTGGTATCTCGTGAGTGAGTATCATTTTGGCGTTAGAATTAAAATTCATTGATAGATTAGCTGAACAATATATGAGTGTTCAATATATTTTTCCATGTTTCCATACATCTATAACATTTATTCGTATGGTTCTGTGGCGTTGGCTTCCAGAGGGAGGAGTTTAATGAATATGATTCAAGTCGTTTTCACAAGGAAATTTCATCACTGTCCGGGTACACGCAAGTAGGAAATTCAGCCTGTGAACAGCCGTTTAGAGCCTGTATTCGGCGCACAGCTGACCGTGACTATGCAGGTTTATACCAATCCTATGGATAATTATTTTTGGAAATTTACCAGCTCAAAAAATGCAATTGAACTCCTCCGTTGTTAAAGACCTATCTGTTGAAATAACAAATCTGATAGATGTGGATTATTGTACAGCAGTTATTCTTTTTTTTTTTTTTTAATTGCTGAATGTTTGCTTTCGAATAGAACCATTGTGTTTTCACTTGAAATGTGGTATAAACTTTACTCTCTTCACTAGACTACAGAGTTTGCTTTTGAAAATGGGCTGCTCCGTCGGATTATAGTTTGAGAGAATTCCAGGGAAAACGTAGTGAGAGCGGCGAATTTCAGTTTCATTCTTCCCCAAAACATGAAAATATAACCAGAAAATTTGGTTTTTCTAACAGTGAGGCAACATTAATATTTCTTCTTCTAAGAAGGCTTCAACCCCTGCTTTTTCCCCGGTTCGTTATATGACGAATAAATCGGAATAGACACAAAAAATTCACTGTTGTTTAACTAGAAATGTATTCCCTTGAAATCACAAGGCTAAATTTTTAACTTCTTGGAACATTCAAATTGGGATTGAAAAAAAAATCTTTATAAAAAAAAGCGTTATCTTCATACATGCATAGATGCGTAGCATTGTTTCATGTTTCAAATTCGGTAGGTGCATGTAAGCAACTTATTATACTGATGTGTCCATAGAATATCGGCGATAATTTATAAAAAATTTCATTAAATCCCCTTTTCATTTAGTTGTAAGGATCATAACAAAAAGATTCCATGGAAAAAAACGATGTCGATATGTATTATTGACGTTAATAATGAGTTTTAAATTGATTGATGAGACGGGGCGCTCGGACAGTGATACATCACAGTACGACAGTCACACAAGACTACTACCGTGCCAGAGAAGCGGCGTGCGTTACCGCTGCTGACTCCCGCTACGAGAGTGAGTCAAAGACCTAGCGAGTCCACTGCTGTGGCGTCTCAGCCGACTGCAGGCCCTCAAAATTTGCACTTTTCAATTCGCGATGTCTCATTGTAAAATGCCAATTGGACGGTTAAAAGAATTATTTAAAAAAAAATCCGGAAATTCATTTCCCGGCTGGGTGAAGCGGAAATTTTTTCTCTCTAAATTCTAATTCTCTTAGAATTCTTTAATGCCTAAAGGAGGTTAGGCGGTGTTTGAGGTGAATTTGAGAGTGAATTTCTGTGGTTCCCGGTAGCTTAGTCGGTAAGAGTGCCCGGCGCGTATCTGGGAGACCCGGGTTCGATTCCCGGCTGGGTGAAGCGGAAATTTTTTTTTCTCTCTAAATTCTAATTCTCTTAGAAGGTAATTCTCATTATTAAATGAGATTATTACGATTTATACATAACCCAAAAAAACATTGAAAAATAATGGGATGTTACCTGTTATAGCTCAGTATTGTAATGAACTATGGAAGTAAATTTGGTATAAAGAAAATTTAGATAATATTCGATCATATAGAATAACTATTGTAGCAACACGCGGGAAATACTCACAAATAAAACAAATTATTGATCGATCTCACGATGACAGAGTCATTTATGTCAACATGAATTGGTGTTTCTTCCTCTAACCTTCTTTCAGTAACAATACTTCAATTTTGTATTGTTTGTCCCGTTTCCGACAATAATAAATTATTCATTACGGCAAATTCTGAATTTTGAATATTCTTTGAAGACACCGGGAAGTGGCAGGGAAAGTCTCAGTGCCTGCATTGGTAAGCTATGTTAAGCGTCAGCGGGAAAAGATCGGTTGGCCAAAACAGCCAAGGGCGCTAGAACAATTGGGTGACATATTATTCAACAATCCAGTGATGCGAGAGTTAACACAGAGGAATTTCCGCGGGATTGTATACCCCACCGACGGAGAAAGTGGTTGTGCTCTGCTGTTTGTAAGCGACCAGATGTTGACAGAGCTAAGCGTTATGAAGTTGCTCGAGGTAGATGGAACCATGAAGGTACGCAAGTCTGTTTCTATATGTTCTTTCAAAGCATTGCATTGATGATAATTAAGTGGTCTTCCCTGTGTCCTGTGTGTTATCATGATGATTAATACAATTTTATGGATCGACAGGACTAATGTTGATAATTAACGACAAATTCATAGTTGAAAGTACAACGGCATTATCCGTACAAATTGTTGGAAGGCAGGTGACAATTCAGCTATTTCAATTGTACATATGTACGCATGTCGGTGCGCTTGTATAAATTATTGAACACCTTGAAGTTATAAATAAAGAGATTCTATGGAAGTCTTGCAATTTATTTAGATTTCAAAATGCTACATCTAGACCGTCGTACAAACCAATCAGCCGATGAGTCGCCTTGGTAATAACTCGGCCAGACCAACTGCTTTCTCTCGACATGCAACCCATATATAACTACCACCTCACAAATATACGCATGTGCAGTTATCTCGATTTCTATTGGTGAGCCGCTAGCGCGGTTGAGTTTCACGGTGACAGTTATTGACGGGTTGGTGTGTCGGAAGTTTCAGTTGTTTTGAATAGATCATCAACGGTTTGAGAGTAATAATTAAAGAATTCATCGATGTGAGCTAGATGAAGGCGCTATATACTACTTGGAAAAATGCTGTATAACATGATTTATTTTAATCTGTGGGTAATTAGGTTGATACGTCGAATGGAATAAAATAAAAATTAAATTGTTTCCATTGGCACTTGGCTCTGATGATGATAACAAAAAGGAAGCCATTATATTGTTTCCTCTGACATGCATCCCATTTCTAGGCTTCAGGTGAGCATTGGAATGCCATTCAACCAGTGTACACTCCACGAGAAGCAAAATATTTGACAAGATCCTTGCCTCTGCTCCCAGCAAATCTCACAATGGAGGGCATTGCAGCTATTGAAGAATCATGCATGCGATACTATAACTATCTGTTGGATTTACCTCATTACCTGCAATACTTGAGGAGAGAATGGGGGAGGAAAGCAAACATACTTTCCGTGTACGGCTCACCAATCCGCACGAATAATGATTGTGAAGCCTACAATCGGCATTACACAGAGCGAATAGGTGGACGCGGTGTTCGAGTGCGTACCCTCATCCGTACGTTCTCGCTCACTTCAATACTTCGTTGGTCGTGCGAAGAGCACTGCGCCGCCCTTTTTTTTAATGATCCTCCAGTAAAGCATGCAAAGAACGGGAAAAAGTACCATATCATTTGAAAAGATTTAAGAGCCCTACCAATCGAAATTTCCATGGCCAATTGGATGACCAGTGATGAATTCATATTGTTGTACCGTTGTATCACGTATAAGACTAAATTTCTTGAAAAACTACAAATCTTAGCTTGAATATATCTTCGCAGCTACCACTCCTCAGTAATAACACGCTACAATAAAATTTGGCTAATTCCCCCCTCAAAAATGCAATTCACACCGTTTGTGAATATTATCACTTTGATTTCAAATTTGTTAAAGACTAGTTTCTATCGGGTCTAGTTTCTGAGTAAACCAATTTTAAAGTGGGCAAAATTGAGCAAAATTCCCACTTGTTAACATTAACAAAAAAAGGAATTTACACATTATGCTGATAATTGATACTGGTTAATTGATAATGTTTTGAAATTTACCTGAACCTGGATGAGAGTTCAGTTCAGTCCGTTTACAGAAGGAACTTGAACGAAATGCAAAAAAAAGTAGTTTACGATGGTGATCCATGAAATTTTTTTTTTATTGTTGAAAAATTAATTGCTACACAAGGAAAGTCAATAAATTAATAAACAAAGGAAAAATAATTTTTCAATATTTGATCAATAGAAGATCTACCAGTTTTTATTGGAATGTTTACTTGATGCACAACAAGTGGAAAAAATTGAGACGGAACGATCACTCTCACCATACGAGTTTTTCGGCAAGTTCAGCATCATCATAATTAATAAAAATAATGTCTATATCCTTTGTTATTTTGACCGGAAAAATTCTTGTATGATAATGTATTGATATCCGCATTTGGCTTCAGAGTTTAAATTGGCGAAAGCGGAGAAGAGACTGCTTCATTTATCGACACCGAAATCAATGGTAGAAGAAGAATATGGAGGTGATATTATTATATCTTTGATATATTTTACGGAATTGTCGTTAAAAAATGTCATGTTTTTTACTTTTGCCAATTGTTGAAGCTATTATTTATATATGTTGACAGGTCAAGTTCAATAGCACTAACTTATTCCATTCTGAATGATGCAATGATTTTCAGGAGGAAGGAAGAAACGAAGGCGCCAGGTAAATGTGGCCTCGCTCCGAAAGACTATTGTAGAATTGAAAGTCATGTTGAAGTCTCATGCGTCGGAGAACATTGAGTTGAGACGTACAGGTATACTTCTCATAAATTCATAACACGTTGATAACACTTGACGATAACAATGTGAGGGAGAGCTGATTAAAGAATCAGTCAGCTGGTTAAAGAACAGTCACATGAATATATTTTTAATCAACTTGCAACCGTTTGACGTAATGATCAGTATAGAAATGTCGGCGTTAATCCCATTCAATTTTGTTCGCAGATTTCACAGAAGATTCCCTCGATGGTCTTCACGATATCGAAGTACTGAAGTACTTGCAACAACTTGATGACAAAGCTTCTTGTCCATATGTCATCATTTCCGAATACAAGATAATCAAATAGCATTCTCAATACCGGTAATGAGGGAGAAGGAGGGAGACAGAGAGAGAGAGAGAGAGAGAAAGCGAGCGAGTGAGAGAGAGAGAGAGAGGGGGGGAGAGGAAGAGAAGATACTATTTGTAAAATAAAACAACAAATAGCTATGAAATGGATTTTATTATTCTAAATCATATTTCCCCCGTCCCTTATTCATACCTTGATTTCTTACCACACCCGTTGAATCTCGCCTTTACAAGCATAACTTCCGCGCAGGCATATCTGCGTGTACTCTGCCTATGACGCGCCTGTGGAAGTTGTCATTGAAGAGCCCGGAATATGTTTAAGTTTAAGATAATAATATCCAATTAAAAACAAACAAAATATATAACTTTTTACCAATTTATTATGAAATTACAACAATTGACAGAAATCATCCCTCTATTTCAATTCCCCCAGTTCAAGAAGGAAATGGATGGTCAGAACAGATAGAGAATAATTGTTGTTCACTGCTTGAATACAGTGCCACTCACTACTGAAACCTGCTCAATACTACAACGCTATTTAATTACTCGATAAATCAATAGTTGTGACTTTTCGAAAATTAATAACCATAGTTGTAAGTAATCTCTAGTTGAGTGGAAAATTCCTGGAGTACAACCCAGTCGAAGAGGTCCATATGTACGACGAATTCCAGGGAGCGATTATAAGAATAATGGATTTTGAGGACATCGTGGACTCCATTAATGAACCGTATGTCTTTGCAAAAATCGGCAGTACATAATTTTTTCAAATTGGGGGATCGTTGGAGTAACTTAATTATTACCTCAGGGGTTATAAGTTCACAAGATTGAATATGCAATGTCACCAAATTCAAGAGATTCGCAACACCACTGGCAGATTGTAATCGTATTTTATCAAGATGTAGTTCAGTCAGCTTAGGGTGCTCAGCAATGATTCTGAAAAAATTAACTTGAATGATGTCCTTGAAACCTGAACAAAAAAATCGTCAATTTTATACGAAGTCATTGTAGATAAATAACTTCATGTCACTTGGTAGCGAAGCCGTAAACGTGACTGAGGTTGTTGGGTCGAGCGAGTCACATTAATAAGTTTGTGTGCCTGCGGCTAGTAGGTGAGATAGACAAATATTTACTGGGGGCTGTTATATAGCGCTAACGAGGGCTTTTAATAAATGTAATAAAAAAACATGTTATCTCGCTAAAAATCCTCGATACTTATGAAAATCCACTCAACCAGATTAACCGCTTTGCTTCTCATTCATAATTTTATTGAATCAGATTTATTTTGTCAGAACTTACGACTTAAAGTGAGACACTCGAGTTCAAGACAATTAATAGCCAGCTCCGAAAGATGAGAATTATTAAAACCCTTCACATCCCTCAGCTCGACATGGACTAATTTTGGTAGGTGGGTAATTGCTGCAGCGATGTCATCATCAACCGTTAAGAGTTGAGGGATAGTGTTGATAAGCATCTCAATGTTTCCAATCCTATGAGTTTGTCAATAGACATCGAAATTCCAGAAAACTCCAGGTAGCTTAATGAGTACAATCTCAATTGATTCTGGAATTATAAACATGATGAGTGTGACATGAGGTGGTAAAAGTGGTATAAGATATTGAAATTAGATAATTAAAAACCTACGAAGTTCATCTCGAGTCAGTTTGACCGTCCGGATAACTGGATGTGAACAAGGCTCATGGGAATTTTGTGAAGGCTTCCCCAATGAAAGTTCGCAGGAATGTGGCAGATAATGAGTTTTGTTAATTTCTGGTTACTCTAAAAAAATCCGTGAAAAATCATCCTCCGTATTCATGTAATTGTGACGAGAATAAACTTCCCTTAACATACATTTGCAATTCTTTCAAGTTGCTGGAGAAGTCTCATTAATTGCACATGATTCGTGGTATTCTTCACTATTAATACCACTGACTCAACATAATGACCACATCGTTCGAAAATGATTGCAATGTCCCCTGACGATCTCATACATTCCAATTGAGGAAAGTTGAATGTTTTGACGTCAGTCCAAACTCGCTGAACTTTCCCTCTCCATGTAAGACTCACTGGGAAAATTATTTCACAAATAATAATGCTTGATCGTTATAAACCCCGTTCTTGAATCATATTACTGCGTCACTAGTTATTGTAAATTTAAATCGACGCAACATTAAGACCATCAGCGACTACAGTCGTCATGTTTGGTCCTCATAGTCCCTGCACCAATATTCGCTACCAAAAGTTTTGATCGGTACAGAAAGAAAGTCTGTATTCGGTTTTAATTATTCGCATTAGATACTATGAAAACCTTTCATTTCGATTTTCACCTTGTTATTATTTTTACAAGTCGTACAGATAAATTAAACGCCAATGCGTTTCTATCCCGCTGGTAGGGTCTCCGATGTAACTTGCGTGGATTGTAGATATGGAATAAAGTTTAATGACAAAGTGCCCCTCCATTTTTTTTTATTTTTTACAAAAATTTGATAAACCGATAGGTTGAAACGATATCCACGAAGGTAGAGTTACGTCAAGGATCGCGCGGTTCTCACCGCGCATGACCGCGCGCTGCATTAGGCACATAGTAGCGTTTGGATTTAAAAACAATCAAGACAGATATAAAATCGGCGTTAGATTCCACTAGATTTCAATGATAGAGTCAATAATGTTATAATTCTCTCTAGTCAGTGCCACAAATCACTGAAAAATTTAGGCTAGTAAAGATCAAAATTATTGCAAATGGCAGGATACGTGAAAAAATCAATGGCTTGTTCTCCAAAACTTTACGAGTAATCGCGTGGCAAATTTCGCAGATCAGTAAACTGCACAAATTTCCAGTTTCATGGGATAATGTTTCAGGAATAAATTCCTCAATTTACCAAAAATTGGCATTTGGACATTGGCATCGACAGACCCGACTTCCAAACTTCGTACTCTTACGTTACACACCATTTTAAATAATTTCCAATGAAAATTTGAGGCTGCAAAAATAGTATCATTACAAAGCACACGGCTTAAAATAGTATGAGTCTGGCTTGTTATACTGTGGTAGGTACCCCGTAATATATCAATAATCAACCGAAACCTAAGGTTCATCAATGAAAGTCTTTAAAACTTCATCAAGTTATTTTGTTACTTCATTGAGCTTGAGAGTTATAATGGACAAGTACCTTTTTCAGCGTTGAGCCTGTCCTGCCAATCTAGAAAGTGGAATATTTTCATAAGGCAGTCCTCCGGTAATTCCATCATAGTGAACAAGCCTCACGAAGAAATGTTGCTGGATAATTTGCCTGTGAAAATACACTGGAAATAATTGTAGTAACACTTATCTAAACTTACACTCCCGACAGCGGTGACGATTTCCGCGTAATTGGCTGTAAAGCAATTAATGGAAACTGGTGCTGAAAGGGTTAGATGCAATGGCTGGCCCGTTACCTTAATTGTCAGTGGTGGGAGCTATAGATACTAGTGGGAATTATGCAAAATGGGGGCATCACTGGAGGGAACGCGCTTCCAAAACAATTGGACACATTTTGAAAAGGACGGATTTTTATGCAGACACAATCCCACTCAGCTGGTTGTCCTCATGCAGAAGCGTTGAATAATTCGAAAGCACATATTGAATACAATAATAGCAATAATAAAGTTTTTTAACAATTGAATCAAGTGAAAGAAGTAAGTACCTTGTTGTGCTTCATTATATTCTGTATTGTTGCAAGTCCCCCTGCGGAATCAGCTAGCTTGATCCCCCAGGTGCACAACAATAATGAAAAGCTATGATTTACACGAGAATTCTATTTTGATCTTTCTAACACATTTTGTTGTTGTCCAAATTACGATGAAAATTATTAATTAGCTTCCTGCATTTGTCTCGATCATTGTTTGTGAATGAAACCGCAACAAATGTACATAAAAAGTATTCGCCAATTTTTGGAAGGCACGCTTTGTGCACCCGAAACCGTTAGTTTCTGACCAGTATTAAAAGAATTTACTTGACACATGAAGAGAGTAATTTCTGAATAATGTATAGCTCTCACACTTGACAACAACAACTTTCATAAATTGGATGGTCATATGTTACTCAGAGGCTCCTAATAATTCCGACTTGAAACACAATGGAAAAAAAATTTGCCGCAAAAAAACATTTTTTCTGAAATAGGTTGAAATTGTGATGTGAATAAAGACATTTCAGTTGCAAAGTAGTCAAAGGAGATAAGTACATTCTTTTCGATTGTTTTTTCCATTAATTATATTTGTACATTAATCTGCAAGTAATAATAGAAATATTGAGAATTAAAAAAAAATGGACATATCTCTTTTTACCACTTCGCTACTGATTTGTTCTCAAATCACCTCTGTAGAGCATGACGAAGTGCACAATCATTCTCCAGTACATTATTTTCCATTTAATGTATATTGAAAGATACATCATAAAAGATTAATAAATCACCAGGGCTGTCCGACGATCGCCAATTCGTCATCTCTGAGGATTTTTCGACATTAATCATGATTTGCGGAATTGAGACTTAATACAAAATAATTTTTTCACAGAATTGACAGAGTGAAGTGAATTAAAGCCATAAAATAATCCACAAATCAACAATGAATGATTTAAATGACGACTGCTTGCTGGTGATCATCTCCTACGTTCCAATACTTGAACGACCACGTCTCAGCGAAGGTTTTTGGAAAATTTATTCATATTTGTTCATTTTTATTTTGCAATGTAATTAAGCTAATGTCATGACCAGTTCAGTAAATTTGTGAGAATTCAACCAACATCAATACCATAAACGAAAAGAATGGATAAAGAAATCTAGCGATATCGTTGCTAAATTCAATTGTATCCCTGTATCCCTGTCGAACTTTCCTTCACTTTTTGAAAAAATATGTCCTGAAACTTCGGGTAATAGATAGGTGGATATGGTTAATACCAGTTTATAAACAAATATATTCAAATTTGAACTAGATCTAAACCACGTTACTTTTCCTCACTTTCCCAATAAATGGATATTAATTTCATATAAATGGTTGAAATACAAAATTTGTGTTGCTGAAGTGAATAAGTTATATCAATTTTTGTTGTTCGATTGTCGTTATAAAAGTAATGAAATTGATTTCGAGAGTCTCCGCTACAGAAAGCCTGAATCCAAATCATATGTATTGAAAAAAAAATGTTCAGCAGTCTTGGCTCAACATTTAAAAAAAACGCTATAACACTGTTTAGGTTATCAATAAAATCAAGTAATAACTTAAAGGGTTGAATGTATATTAGTCAGAAATTGATATTGAATCCTTCGTTCGAAATTCCAAATGTACTATATTTTAGTTTGTAAACGGTGGCAAACCCAGGAAGCCTCGAGCTGGTCTATTGTTAAAAAATTAAGGATTAATCTTAATGGATGCAATGGTACAGAGCAGCAACACTTGTCAGTCTCTGGGAGCAGTATTCTCATCAGATATCATAATGAAGAGTTCATTAAAGGAATTGTGCATCTTTGTGGAAGATACTTGCGTTCTCTGGAGGATCAACGGCGACTGACTGACTACTCGTCAGTAGTGGATTTAGCGATGAAAGAATGTCATTCATTGGAAACATTGAAAGTTCACATTACCACAAAGGTGCAGGATACACAGATGATGCACTTACTCCTAGCCAATAGAAGTGTATCGACTCTATTATATTAATCGATACTTCCGAGCTAATAATTAAATTCACTCGAATAACTCACGACTTTTATTTTTTAAAATATGTTTATTTAGATGATATGAGTATATATGTTTACAAGATTTTTTTTTTTTTGTTCTGGTTGTTTTGTTAAGAAAAATTTAAAATGACTATCGAATGTCTCAATCAATTTTTCGCGCTAACTCTTATTAGATTATTCCTTCACGAAAGTTGGAATAGAAGTGAAATCTGCGTGAAGAACTATCTCAATTGGGGTGGTGAAAATTGACGAAGGTTTCGAAGAGGTCAAAAGAGTGAGTGGTAGGGAGTGAGGTCTTAGGATTGATGAGTTGTGAATTTTGAAGGTCGTGATTGGTTGGTGACGATTTCTTGACCTGAGCAATACGTATAGTGGGAGTGTCCGCGTGGAGTGAATGGAGAGTTCTATTTTGTGATGACGTCGAAGGGAAACAGAGGGTAACGCGACTGAAAGTTCATCTGGAAGGGATTAAGTCATAAACGTCTTATGGACAAGAAGTGTGAAGTGCAGTTAGGGACTGTGTCATAAATTGACTGAAATTAATTTTCTGTTGAAAGTCTTGTCTAGGGTTCTTGGGAAAATACGTCAGTCGCGACGAAACACATTAAGTCGTAGGATTTTCAGGATTATTTCTTTTGGACAAACATTTTACGGTCGTTGAAAGTTTTTGTGAAAGATAGGAAATTTCAAAATTTCGAGAAACAGTTTTATTACGGTCAAGGGATAATTTTGTGTTCGGATGGAGATAAATTTTGTTTTAAAACTGTCAAATGGAGTTGGGAAAATTATAATGACTGGGGAATTGGCCCAGAGAATTTTTTATAAAATCACCGATAAAAATGTTTTGAAAGTTGCCTGGATTAGTTTAAATTAGATGAGACATTCGATATTTAGAAAAATTAATGTGTATAATTTTCGGTACGAAACATACTCCCCCCGTTGAGAGTTCTACGATCAATAAGAATTAAAATGTTCAGTAATGTTACATTAATTGGCGTCGTCATCAGGATGTGACACTGGCAAGGGTGAGAGTTTCTTGATGTTCCGTTTCAGTTCTCCTGTTGCTGTTTTGACCGTCACGACTCTGATGATTCCATCAGCTCCAGGATGAGTTTCGATGACACGCCCGAGCCTCCATTGCATGGGAGGGAGATTATCATCTTTGAGTAACACTATTGAGTTTTTCTTGATATCATGAGATCCTGTAGTCCATTTTCTTCTAATGTTGAGTTCATTCAAGTACTCTTTGTTCCATCGCGCCCAAAATTCTTGCTTGATTTTTTGAATCAATTCCCACCTGTTCAGCATGTTGACTTTTTTGTCCATGAGGTTCAATTCAGGTCGGCTTGTCAATGTGTCTCCAATCAGGAAATGGGCTGGTGTCAATGCTTGAAGGTCTTGAGGATCGGTGGAAATTGGAGTGAGCGGTCGAGAATTCAGAATTGCTTCGATCTGAATGACCAAGGTTAAGCTCTTCAAATGTAAAAAGAACTAGGCCCATGACTCGGATTGCATGATGTTTAAAAGACTTTACAGCGGCTTCCCATATGCCGCCAAAATGTGGTGACAGTGGAGGTGTGAACTTCCATTGAATGCCCTGATTACTTAAGGCACGAGTAATTTTCTCGTCTTCATGTGGTTGCTGCAAGGTTGTTACGATGTTTTTCATTTCATTATTTGCCCCAGTGAAATTAGTACCGTTGTCTGATTCGATGAGTGTTGGTTTTCCCCTTCGTGAGATGAATCGATCGAGTGCTGCGAGGAATCCAGATGAAGTTAAATCACTGACCACTTCTAGATGCACTGCCTTGACTGCAAGACAGATGAATACGGCTACATAAACCTTAACCTTGACCCTGTTGCGGAATTTTTTCTCCTTTATATAAAAAGGGCCACAGTAATCTACGCCTACATGAACAAAGGGTCTGATGGTTCTGGAGACTCTGGCTGCTGGTAGATGTCCCATTAAGTAATTGGTGGGAGGCGGGTTGGCGCGGACACACGTTACGCATTTACGGATGACTCTGCGAATCTGATTGCGGCCATCTAAGATCCAGTATGTCTGCCTTATGCTGTATAAAGTTCCTTGAACGCCCAGATGTAAATTCTTGAGATGTTCATCTCGAATGATGAGGTCTGTGATGATATGATTTTTTGGGAGAACAATTGGATGCTTCTGTAGATCAGTTAACCTTGCTGCGTTTAATCTCCCTCCAACACGTAGGAGGCCCTTGTCGTCGATGAATGGATTGAGTTGATTGAGTTTGTGATGATGCCTAGTTCCATTTCTTTGAGTTTGTTTCAAGGCTTGAAGCTCTGCGGAGAAGGCAGAGGATTGAACAAGTTGGAGTATACGGTTTCGTGTCTCTTGTAGTTCAGCAGTAGATAACCTCCCTTGCCAGTGTCGTTTCCTTTTGATGATGTCTGCTAGTCTAAAACAATATGCAAATGTTCGTATTAGTTTGGTGAAACAGTTAAAGTTTTTCAATAGAGAGTTGTCAAGATTTGTATGTAAGCATATGATTCTTTTTTTCTCACTGTTATCAGTGGGGTTTTGAATAAGAGGTTGTTGTGGCCAGTGCTCTGGTGTCTGTTTTAACCAGTGAGGACCGTTTGACCAAAGTTTATTTTTTATGAATTCGGATGGTAATTGACCTCTGGATAATGTGTCAGCAGGATTGTCACCGGATGGCACATATTTCCACTCACAATTCTCATTCGAATTCATTGTTTTTTGTTGTATATCTGCCACTCGATTTTGTACGAAGGTTTTCAAAGTGTGAGGAGGAGTATGGATCCAGTGAAGGGTGATTGTGGAGTCTGTCCAGAGGATTGTTTTGGATATAGGAAGGTTAATTGATTTTCTTACTGAATCGTATAGCATGGTGAGTGTATGTGCTCCACACAGTTCGAGACGTGGTATTCGAACTGGGGTCTGAATTGGTGCTACTCGAGATTTAGAGCACAAAAGATTGATTTGACTTGAACCTTGATTATTGATTGATTTTAGATAAATGCAGGCTCCATAACCTACGTTACTGGCATCACAGAACCCGTGTATTTGTATTTCTTGAGCATCTTTTATTACGACTTTTCTATCAAATTGAATTTCATTGATTAGTGGTAATTCAGAACACAAATTAATCCAGAGTGTCTGGATATTGAGTGGTGTGGATTCATCCCAATCAAGTTTTGCAGACCAAAGTTGTTGAATGATGTTTTTTGCTTTTAAAATTACAGGACCAAGAAGTCCCAATGGATCAAAAATTGAAGCTACTATTGATAAAATTATGCGTTTTGTGATTGTGTTGTTTAGGTTAATTGATTTAGTTTTATATTTGATTGCATCGATTTCAGAATCCCATGAAATGCCTAAAGTTTTTATTGTTTTGTCGTTGTCGAGTTGTAGATGTTGATTAATCTGTTCAGGGGACAAGCCTTGGAGTACTTTAACCTCGTTTGAAGCCCATTGTCGAATGTTCAGCCCTCCTCTTGATAATAGCTGAGTGATTTCTGCCTGAGCATGTTGAGCATCCTCAACTGAATCGAATCCGGTTAATAAATCATCAACGTACAAATCTTCCTGGAGGATACGTGATGCGATGGGAAAATTTTTTGACTCATCTCGCGCCAGTTGTTGGAGACATCTGATTGCCAGGAAGGGGGCTGCTGATAGTCCAAAGGTCACAGTGTTGAGTTCGTAGGTTGTGATTTCATCATTTTCGTCTCGCCAGAGAATTCGCTGATATTTACGATCGTTGGGATGGACAAGGAATTGACGATACATTTTTTCGATATCTCCTGTTAAGACGTATTGATGGCTTCTGAATCGAATGATTAGGGAGAATAAATCGTCTTGTATGGTAGGCCCAACCATAAGAGTTTCATTAAGAGAGATTCCGTTCGATGTTTTTGCGGATCCATCAAACACAACTCTTACCTTCGTTGTCATGCTGCTTTCCTTGATGACTGCATGATGTGGTAGATAAAATCCAGGAGATGTGGTGTCTGTTGCCTTGGACATGTGTTCAAGTGAAAGATATTCTGTAATCACAGCGTGATATTGTTTTTTGAGGTTGACGTCTTTGTTGAGTTTTCTTTCCAGGGAGTTGAACCGTTTAAGAGCCATGTCTTTGGACTCTTCTAATGTAGGTAGACTGGATTTGAATGGCAAGGACACAACGTAACGTCCATCATTCATTCTGCTATGATGTTTCAGGAAGTGTACCTCAGCTGCTTGTTCTTCTGGTGACAGGAGATGTCTCGCAGGCCCTTCTTCGATTTCAAAAAATCTCGTGAGGTCTATATTAATTTGTGTAGAAAATATCTGATGTTTTTTCTGAGGGACCTTTGTTGATAGACTACCTCCTATTACCCACCCGAGTCGTGTTTTTTGCAGAATTATAGCAGATCCATTTTGACCTGCTACATGATATTGCCCAGTTGTAAACAATTCCAACGTGGGGGCTGAACCTAATAGCATGTCGACAGGACTAGGTCTATAAAAGTTTGGATCAGCTAATTTAATATTCGATGGCAAGGTAATATTATCTCGTGGAATCGGTTGAGTTGGTATAAGCCCGGCAATTACAGGAATTGTCAAACATTGAACATTTGTTTCGTATTTTTTGTTAACTGATTGGATTGTGGCGGTGATGAGATGCTTACTGCAAGTTAATAAATCATTCAGCGCATCAACTGGTACTGAATATTTAATTTTTGGTATTCTTAACCTTTTCGCTAGCTCTTCAGTGATGAAATTTGCTGTTGACGCGGTATCTAACAAAACCCTGCATTTTACTGGTTTCTTGTTTAGATCGAGAACATTTATGATGGCACTGAGAATTATTTGGTCGCTGGGAGGGTGCGTGATAAGTGTGGATTGTTTTAAAGGTGAGACATTCGTTTGTTGATAGTGATGTTCAATAGGCTGTGACTGTTCTGACATACCTTTTTTTGTTGATGACGGTTTTTCGGCGAGGAGTGCATGATGCAGCGATGTATTATGTCGTTCTTCGCAGAGACGGCAATTTTTTTGCGAGTAGCAGTCATCTAGCTGGTGGTTGTTGCGTAGACAATTGATGCAGTATGATTGTTCACGTACAATTTTCAATCGTTTGGCGGCTGGCATGTTTCTGAATTCTGCGCATAAGAAGAGTGGATGTGCCTCTTTCTTGCAATAAGAGCAGGTTGAATGGGTGTTCGTGACGAAGGCCTGGGCGTGCGTGCGTTTCTCGTTCCTCTTCAAGTTGTAATAATTGTTGTTT
>NW_021681070.1:136910-143698 GCF_001412515.2 Diachasma alloeum
AAACAATTCCAACGTGGGGGCTGAACCTAATAGCATGTCGACAGGACTAGGTCTATAAAAGTTTGGATCAGCTAATTTAATATTCGATGGCAAGGTAATATTATCTCGTGGAATCGGTTGAGTTGGTATAAGCCCGGCAATTACAGGAATTGTCAAACATTGAACATTTGTTTCGTATTTTTTGTTAACTGATTGGATTGTGGCGGTGATGAGATGCTTACTGCAAGTTAATAAATCATTCAGCGCATCAACTGGTACTGAATATTTAATTTTTGGTATTCTTAACCTTTTCGCTAGCTCTTCAGTGATGAAATTTGCTGTTGACGCGGTATCTAACAAAACCCTGCATTTTACTGGTTTCTTGTTTAGATCGAGAACATTTATGATGGCACTGAGAATTATTTGGTCGCTGGGAGGGTGCGTGATAAGTGTGGATTGTTTTAAAGGTGAGACATTCGTTTGTTGATAGTGATGTCTCAATAGGCTGTGACTGTTCTGACATACCTTTTTTTGTTGATGACGGTTTTTCGGCGAGGAGTGCATGATGCAGCGATGTATTATGTCGTTCTTCGCAGAGACGGCAATTTTTTTGCGAGTAGCAGTCATCTAGCTGGTGGTTGTTGCGTAGACAATTGATGCAGTATGATTGTTCACGTACAATTTTCAATCGTTTGGCGGCTGGCATGTTTCTGAATTCTGCGCATAAGAAGAGTGGATGTGCCTCTTTCTTGCAATAAGAGCAGGTTGAATGGGTGTTCGTGACGAAGGCCTGGGCGTGCGTGCGTTTCTCGTTCCTCTTCAAGTTGTAATAATTGTTGTTTGATGAAAATTTGTTAGAATCTCGCTGGCGGTTCATTTCTGTCGAGGCCTTGTTGGTGTTGCGGATTGCGAGACGATTTGCTCTTCGTGATAAAAAATTGAGAAAATCATCGAGTGATGGAAACGTGCCTTTGTTGATTGTCTCGTCCCAGTCATCAGCAGTGGAACGGTGAAGTTTGTTTTCCAGAATTGTAACGATGATTTCTTCTGTTAGTTCGATTCCCATCATCTTCAACATTTCATAGTGTTGGCGTGTGTCATCAACAAGTTGTGAGAGACCTTTGGCAGTTTCGTGGTCTTGCTTTGGTAAATCCAGTAATAAATTGAGATGTCTGGAGATTATGAGCCGCTTGTCGGAGTAGGTTTCATCCAACAATTTCCAAGCCCGAGTATAATTCTCAGTAGTTACTGGTAGCATTTTTATTTTATCGAATGCTGGCCCGGTCAACGCAGAGCGGAGGTATGAAAGCTTGTCAACGTCACTGATGTCATCTTGATTGTGGATCATTGAACCGAATTCTCCCTTGAATGTTAACCACTTCTCGTAAGATCCATCAAAATTAGGCAGAGTAGATTGAGGAAGTTTTAACCGTCTTCTGGATGCAGAGATGTTCGTTTGAAGGTGTGTCAGATCTGATGGTGACCGTGACATTTCATTTTCCGCTCGTACTGTCGCCTTCATTTTCTCATACTTGGCTGTGTTATCATAATAGTCGTTCTCTATCTGATATTTTTTAAGCATGTATTGATCATAGTAATTATTTTCGGTATCGAGCTCTTTTAACTCCTCTATCAAATTTTCAAAGTTTGCAAATGAATCATGATATTTCTTCATTTTGTCGTCAATTTTGTCTGGTTCTGGCACTGCATGATCATAAATAGCCAAGAATTTTTTAATTGCTATATTCTCAGCTTGTAGTCTGTCCATTCGCACGACTATACTTTTTATTTTCTCCAGCCTATCTGCTTCGAGTTCTTCAATGTTTGATTGTGACATTTTTTACTTCACTTCACTTCACTGCGAGTCACCTTATTGTTCTCTCGGCACTTATCACTAATTCTTCGATTAAATTTTTTTTTTTTTTTTATCACTCACTTTTCACTCATCACTAATTGTTCAATGAAAATATTTTCAATGTCTTTTGCTACGGTTTTCTTTCATTTATTTATTCGTTTTCCTATTTTTTTTGTTAATCCGGCTCGAAGGACCATAAATATGTATCGACTCTATTATATTAATCGATACTTCCGAGCTAATAATTAAATTCACTCGAATAACTCACGACTTTTATTTTTTAAAATATGTTTATTTAGATGATATGAGTATATATGTTTACAAGATTTTTTTTTTTTTGTTCTGGTTGTTTTGTTAAGAAAAATTTAAAATGACTATCGAATGTCTCAATCAATTTTTCGCGCTAACTCTTATTAGATTATTCCTTCACGAAAGTTGGAATAGAAGTGAAATCTGCGTGAAGAACTATCTCAATTGGGGTGGTGAAAATTGACGAAGGTTTCGAAGAGGTCAAAAGAGTGAGTGGTAGGGAGTGAGGTCTTAGGATTGATGAGTTGTGAATTTTGAAGGTCGTGATTGGTTGGTGACGATTTCTTGACCTGAGCAATACGTATAGTGGGAGTGTCCGCGTGGAGTGAATGGAGAGTTCTATTTTGTGATGACGTCGAAGGGAAACAGAGGGTAACGCGACTGAAAGTTCATCTGGAAGGGATTAAGTCATAAACGTCTTATGGACAAGAAGTGTGAAGTGCAGTTAGGGACTGTGTCATAAATTGACTGAAATTAATTTTCTGTTGAAAGTCTTGTCTAGGGTTCTTGGGAAAATACGTCAGTCGCGACGAAACACATTAAGTCGTAGGATTTTCAGGATTATTTCTTTTGGACAAACATTTTACGGTCGTTGAAAGTTTTTGTGAAAGATAGGAAATTTCAAAATTTCGAGAAACAGTTTTATTACGGTCAAGGGATAATTTTGTGTTCGGATGGAGATAAATTTTGTTTTAAAACTGTCAAATGGAGTTGGGAAAATTATAATGACTGGGGAATTGGCCCAGAGAATTTTTTATAAAATCACCGATAAAAATGTTTTGAAAGTTGCCTGGATTAGTTTAAATTAGATGAGACATTCGATATTTAGAAAAATTAATGTGTATAATTTTCGGTACGAAACAAGAAGTATAAAGACCCTGAGTATTAGTCTCTCTAATCACTCACACTTCCATGCTTTATTGACTATAAATGAAGTAACAGCGAAGGGCAACTCCTGAAGAACATCGTCCAGATCGTTCGCTCTCGAGTCGTGGCAGCCAACCCTGCTTTTATCGACCTTTCGCAAAACTTGCTCCCGATTGAATTGTCAATCCAAAAATCCACGACAATCAAAATCCTCGGACCAATGCGAAATGATCAAATACCTGTTTCGATTCCACCCTAAGACGTTCTCTTCGGAGACATTGGTGCTGCTGTAGGCAAGAGAATCCGTAAGTTTCGATTTTAAAATAGTAGTTTTTGCTTTCACAAATAATTATTTTAGAGGCATTTGTTCATTCTACAGAAATATCATTACAGCAGAATCATCAAAAATTATGAAATACCCATTAAAATGAAATATGAGAAAAAATTAACATTGAATCTTGAAAACAAAATGTAGTAGTCATAATATATAATACACAAATATTTTTTCTCTCTGTCCCTAGGAATCGTTGGCTACATCAAAGCTGTCTTGCTACGTGCAGTCATTGGGAATTTGAGCTATGGGAGCGGAGATTTGACTGACGGCACTTATTATCTCCAATGTACACATCACAAATTTTGATCAGAACAATAACCCTCCAACTGGTGCTCACGTTGCTGTTATCGGGGAAGTTCGTCTGAATCGTCACAGAACGTTGGTTTTGCAAGTTGTTCGTATGACTGACATCAACATTGTTGATGATCAGATCATGGATGCACGAACTTTGAGACTTGGTTTCAACAGAATTACTCAACAAGAGGTGTTGGCCGTTGGTGACTTAAATGAACTTCAAGGAGCTGAAAATCAGGCTGCAGTCAATATTCGAGAGATGGGTTGTTACGTATTGACATACGGTTCTCAAATTATGAACGCCATCATTAACAAACGAAAATATAATGAAATATAAAATTATTTCAAACATAAATCTTTCAAAATTGAAATAATGTACAAATTTTATGATCTCAATTGAAAGATCGACTAAAAAGAAACATGAAAGTGTTGCATTTTTTTCNCAAATTTTCAAAGTTCACGGGCACACGGATATAGGTGTGTTTGAGTGTGTGAGTGTAGATCTTCAAAAATTCATATCTTCGCTGCTTACAGAGATTCAGGAAGGATTTTCGGTGGGTATCTTCACCGNTCAATATTTTACGAGTTATGAGCATTTGAAGTGAAAAAGTTCAAATATAGAAAAATGACCGCAAAACATGAAAATAAATTGAAATATTGAATATTTGAAAAAAAAACAATATATACATTACAAACAATAAATCAACGATGAAACAAAGCTAAAAACTCTGCATTCAAGTTAGAAAAGAGAAATAAATGAAAAATACAATAACAAAAAAGAAGAAGAAAACAAAACTGTTAACGGGAGACGGAACAGTATTTGTCACCTTGGCATTGCCGGTTAAGCAATCTGAATAATTAATACTNATATAGACCCTTTTTTTTAGTCTGTTTTCAAGTTTTTTTTTATGAACATTATCCCAATTGTTTATAAACAATTTTACATTTTTAGGATTTTTCCAGTCAAATAATCTGTGGAGATTTTAAGGTTGAATGATTTCTGGATTTTTCATGTGTTTATTATANAATTAATACTTAATATACTAATAAAAAACAGGACGGGACCAAAAAGGAGCGCACAAATACTAATAATTATATCTTAGTTTTGAGGCTTTCGCGGCCATTATTAATGACTGGAAATACAATTCCGATAATAAAATATTTTTTCAAATTTTTATAATATTTCAATTANTTTATGAACATTATCCCAATTGTTTATAAACAATTTTACATTTTTAGGATTTTTCCAGTCAAATAATCTGTGGAGATTTTAAGGTTGAATGATTTCTGGATTTTTCATGTGTTTATTATAATTTTTCTCTATAACATCATCATGTGCAATCGAAATATAATTTGATAACTGTTGAGTAGATTTATTTTCTGTCTGAGACAGTTTGTTCTGTTTACGTTATAATTGTTTTTAAGAATAATTTTATATTATTTTTTTTTTGTTCATTTTTAAAGGAATTACATCGTTTCAAAACGANAGGCGAATGCCTCCTAGTGTTTCTGAAAGACCTTGATTTATCATACTTCCACACGAAATTTCAGATTTTTATCTCTGCAATCTTCGGAGATATTCGCAATTAAAAATTTGACCTTGAAAATGTGTCTATTAGCTTTTTACGCCATGTTTTATAACTATGAAAATCCAAATTACTGCTGGTTGTATTGAGAATTTGGTGAACTATTTTTTGGTGATTTTCGTTTTTGAATATGTATGTTTGTTTACAAGTTATTAGCGATTAAATGTTAAAAGTGTCTAATGACCTAATAGTTGACATTTTTTTAATTCAACTTTCCCGATATTTTCCTTCATATTCCTATTCTCTGTACTAAACTCAATTTATTTCATATTTTTCCTGAATTTTCCATCATAATTTTATTGACATGTCAATAGGTAACAAAGTTGTCAAAAGACTTTTCGAATATTTTCTTTCATAACTTTGTAGCTCTTAATTTATAGTAAATTTTTCTTCTCAAACTTTTTTCGATATTTCCCGTAGGAAAATCTTGTAAAAATTCCAAAAGTTTAATCTTTTACACGGATACACGCTTTCATATGCGAGTGTGTGTGAATTTTTTTAAAAATCCATAACTTTTTCGTTTATGAATATTAAGGAAAATTTCAAATGGTTCCAGATTATGGATATTGAAAAGTTTATTTTATGATTTTTACCAATTTTTCCGGTATTTTTTTTATATCTTTTGTTTACAACAATTGAATTTGTTTATCGGATCTTGTAGTCTGAATTTTATAGAGCAATTTTTGTCTCATGATTTTTTCTCCATCTCTATTACAGGTGGCGCTACAAATTTTCAAAGTTCACGGGCACACGGATATAGGTGTGTTTGAGTGTGTGAGTGTAGATCTTCAAAAATTCATATCTTCGCTGCTTACAGAGATTCAGGAAGGATTTTCGGTGGGTATCTTCACCGATATAGACCCTTTTTTTTAGTCTGTTTTCAAGTTTTTTTTTATGAACATTATCCCAATTGTTTATAAACAATTTTACATTTTTATGATTTTTCCAGTCAAATAATCTGTGGAGATTTTAAGGTTGAATGATTTCTGGATTTTTCATGTGTTTATTATAATTTTTCTCTATAACATCATCATGTGCAATCGAAATATAATTTGATAACTGTTGAGTAGATTTATTTTCTGTCTGAGACAGTTTGTTCTGTTTACGTTATAATTGTTTTTAAGAATAATTTTATATTATTTTTTTTTTGTTCATTTTTAAAGGAATTACATCGTTTCAAAACGAATGTATTCTTGTTTCTTCAGTTAATTTTCCTTAAATATTTAAGAAGACTTCCCTTCTTTGAGGGAAAACGTCACTCGTTGTCGTGGTTGCTAGCCTGCCTTAGCATTGCAGGTTAGTTCATCTATAATTATTAGTGACTTGGTTGGTTTCCGGATGGATGCCGCGTTGAGTTTCAACATTGCGCCGACGTTTCGCAAATATTGCCGTCTGCATCTTCAGGGCTATGAGCTCCGATTCTGAGCTCCGATGTGTGGGGGCAGTCGTTATATGCCTTTAATGCCTAAAGGAGGTTAGGCGGTGTTTGAGGTGAATTTGAGAGTGAATTTCTGTGGTTCCCGGTAGCTTAGTCGGTAAGAGTGCCCGGCGCGTATCTGGGAGA
>NW_021681070.1:143997-150684 GCF_001412515.2 Diachasma alloeum
TGAAACTCAACGCGGCATCCATCCGGAAACCAACCAAGTCACTAATAATTATAGATGAACTAACCTGCAATGCTAAGGCAGGCTAGCAACCACGACAACGAGTGACGTTTTCCCTCAAAGAAGGGAAGTCTTCTTAAATATTTAAGGAAAATTAACTGAAGAAACAAGAATACATTCGTTTTGAAACGATGTAATTCCTTTAAAAATGAACAAAAAAAAAATAATATAAAATTATTCTTAAAAACAATTATAACGTAAATAGAACAAACTGTCTCAGACAGAAAATAAATCTACTCAACAGTTATCAAATTATATTTCGATTGCACATGATGATATTATAGAGAAAAATTATAATAAACACATGAAAAATCCAGAAATCATTCAACCTTAAAATCTCCACAGATCATTTAATCTCCACAGNTCTTCAGGGCTATGAGCTCCGATTCTGAGCTCCGATGTGTGGGGGCAGTCGTTATATGCCTTTAATGCCTAAAGGAGGTTAGGCGGTGTTTGAGGTGAATTTGAGAGTGAATTTCTGTGGTTCCCGGTAGCTTAGTCGGTAAGAGTGCCCGGCGCGTATCTGGGAGACCCGGGTTCGATTCCCGGCTGGGTGAAGCGGAAATTTTTTCTCTCTAAATTCTAATTCTCTTAGAATTTAGAATTCAACCTTAAAATCTCCACAGATCATTTGACTGGAAAAATCATAAAAATGTAAAATTGTTTATAAACAATTGGGATAATGTTCATAGAAAAAAACTTGAAAACAGACTAAATGAAAGGGTCTATATCGGTGAAGATACCCACCGAAAATCCTTCCTGAATCTCTGTAAGCAGCGAAGATATGAATGTTTGAAGATCTACACTCACACACTCAAACACACCTATATCCGTGTGCCCGTGAACTTTGAAAATTTGTAGCGCCACCTGTAATAGAGATGGAGAAAAAATCATGAGACAAAAATTGCTCTATAAAATTCAGACTACAAGATCCGATAAACAAATTCAATTGTTGTAAACAAAAGATATAAAAAAAATACCGGAAACATTGGTAAAAATCATAAAATAAACTTTTCAATATCCATAATCTGGAACCATTCGAAATTTTCCTTAATATTCATAAACGAAAAAGTTATGGATTTTTAAAAAAATTCACACACACTCGCATATGAAAGCGTGTATCCGTGTAAAAGATTAAACTTTTGGAATTTTTACAAGATTTTCCTACGGGAAATATCGAAAAAAGTTAGAGAAGAAAAATTTACTATAAATCAAGAGCTACAAAGTTATGAAAGAAAATATTCGAAAAGTCTTTTGACAACTTTGTTACCTATTGACATGTCAAGAACAT
The DNA here is from genome assembly GCF_001412515.2 of Diachasma alloeum. Taxonomy (NCBI): domain Eukaryota; kingdom Metazoa; phylum Arthropoda; class Insecta; order Hymenoptera; family Braconidae; genus Diachasma; species Diachasma alloeum. Next base: position 145,346 of record NW_021681070.1, read on the forward strand.
TATGATGGAAAATTCAGGAAAAATATGAAATAAATTGAGTTTAGTACAGAGAATAGGAATATAAAGGAAAATATCGGGAAAGTTGAATTAAAAAAATGTCAACTATTAGGTCATTAGACACTTTTAACATTTAATCGCTAATAACTTGTAAACAAACATACATATTCAAAAACGAAAATCACCGAAAAATAGTTCACCAAATTCTCAATACAACCAGCAGTAATTTGGATTTTCATAGTTATAAAACATGACGTAAAAAGCTAATAGACACATTTTCAAGGTCAAATTTTTAATTGCGAATATCTCCGAAGATTGCAGAGATAAAAATCTGAAATTTCGTGTGGAAGTATGATAAATCAAGGTCTTTCAGAAACACTAGGAGGCATTCGCCTGAAATAACAAATAACATTGTTATTAACAATTGAAATATTATAAAAATTTGAAAAAAATATTTTATTATCGGAATTGTATTTCCAGCCCAAAGATAGGCTCAAAAATGAATTTTGTCAATTACAGTACCTTAAGGGTGTCAAAAGGAAACGTTTAGGACATAGTGAAAATCAAACTCAAAATTCACTAAAAATGGAAAATCTACTATCGAGAATTGTCAAAAATGATTAATCCAAGTCAAAAATGTAAAAAAAATGTATTTTAAAGAAACATGTAAGGTGCCGCAGTGTTGGGGATGAGATATACGCAATGCATAGGGGTGCCCCGTCGACGCGCTCCCCCACTAACTCAAACAACAAGGGGCTCCACTGAACGCGGCAACCCCACTCATCCCACCACTGCGCCGCTCGACGCATGTGCACAGCTCGCCGCTCGGCAGTCGAGGTACCTCCAGTCGCTACGAGAAACAGTCAGTCCANCAACGTCACTGATGTCATCTTGATTGTGGATCATTGAACCGAATTCTCCCTTGAATGTTAACCACTTCTCGTAAGATCCATCAAAATTAGGCAGAGTAGATTGAGGAAGTTTTAACCGTCTTCTGGATGCAGAGATGTTCGTTTGAAGGTGTGTCAGATCTGATGGTGACCGTGACATTTCATTTTCCGCTCGTACTGTCGCCTTCATTTTCTCATACTTGGCTGNGGGTTCGATTCCCGGCTGGGTGAAGCGGAAATTTTTTCTCTCTAAATTCTAATTCTCTTAGAATTTTTTTTTTTTTGCCAACTCTTGAAATCGCCGGTCATAAGCTCCGAAGAGCTCTCGCAAATTCAATCAAAAGTAACCAGTTCGGACTTAGAAAAAAATTCGAGAATTGTGGACTTAGAATTTTTCCTCGCGCTCTGTCCTCTTGGACAGAGAAATTTTTGGTGTTCTGTCCTCTGGGACATAGAAATTTTTTCGTGATCTGTCCTCTTGGACATAGAAATTTTTCGTATTCGGTCCTCTTGGACTTGGAATATTTTTTTTCTCGCATTCTGTCCTCTTGGACTTGGAAATTTTCCGGAACTTTGAAATTTTTTCGTAATTGAAATTTTTTTATTGTAATTTACTTTGAAATTTAACTTCGTTTGTAAATTTTGTAGTGAAGATTTTCAGTCCGCAATTCAGGATTAAAAATATTTTTCGTCTAAACCGATAATTCCGTTCGGATTTCGACGGTGCATTGTACTGACTGCAGGCTCGGCCGCGAATTTAAATAAAAAACGAATTAAATTTTTCTCGTTCGATCCGCATAAGTGCCAACCCTTCTCACACTCCTGAAACCAAATCCCATCCTACCCTATCCTATCAACCCCGCTGGGTTGTGGATAAATTCCGCAAACCTGCGGTTGATACTAGTTGACTAGAGAGCTGTGGCTGACTGGCTGGGCTAACGTCAGGGATTACCTGATGTTATCCTGGTGAGGGAACCCCCGTTCTTCTGGGTTGACTATCAACCCCGCTGTTTTCGAGGACAATTAACTGGCCCTTTTGGGACGCTCTGTTGATCTTGAAAACTTACGGTTGAGATCCGTTGACTAGAGGAGACTTCGGTTGACTGGTTTGGCTAACAACAGGCTTTCCTGTTGTTATCCTGACGAGGCAATCCCTTGTTTCCCCAGGTTAACAATCAACCCCGCTCTCCGGAGGATGATTAACTGGCCCTTTAGGGACGGTCTGTCAACCTCAGGACTCTGCGGTTGATTCCCGTCAACCCCGCTTTCTCGTGGGTCAATTAATCGTCCCTTACGGATGGTTTCTTGGACCTGAGATTTTGCGGTTGACATTTCTCTCAATTTTTTTTCTTATTTTCTACCCATTCCTCATCCCAATAGAATTTTATTTTTTTCGGTAGTATATCGCTCGGGTTTTTTACGATGCATTCGACGTCGAAATCCTAAAACGAAAATAAAATAAATGAATAAATAAATACATTTACGTGAATAACTTATTTATATGGGAATGTTTTATTCAGCAATTTGAAAGTGAATATAATAAAAGTAAAGCAGTTAAATCCCCATTTTTCTGTCCGATCTAATGAGAATTCGTAACAGGGTGGACTCAATGGACGTCAAGGAGGTGGAGGACAGGCTCCAGCAAATATTGGAGAGATTGGTAGACTAAATGCACCCCAAGGAGGTGGAGGACAGGCTCCAGCAAATAGTGGAGAGATTGGTAGACTAAATGCACCCCAAGGAGGTAGAGGACAGGCTCCAGCAAATATTGGAGAAATTGGTAGACTAAATGCACCCCAAGGAGGTGGAGGACAGGCTCCAGCAAATATTGGAAGAACTGGCGAACTGAATGCACCCCAAGGAGTTGGAAGACAGGCCCCAGCAATCATTGGAGGGATTGGTGAACTGAATCTACCCCAAGGAGGTGGAGGACAGGCTCCGGCAAATGGTGGCCAGGTGAATAGGCCTGTGGCCATCGCACAACCTGTCTTGGTCGTCCCAGAGCCCCAGGTGATGAATATCGAACCCCAAATTATTGCTCAAGAGGCTCAGATCATTGCTGACGAGCCTCGAGTGATTGTTGACGTGGCCCAGGACATCATTGAAGAGTCCCAGGAGGCTGCTGGAGTCAGTGAGGAGGAGGCTGCATCTATCGTTGATGAGGATGTAGAGGAAGCTGGAGTGAGTGGCGTAAGCATCTGTGAGAGATCAATTGGTCGTAAGTGAGGAATTGAGAAACTGAAGACTGAGGGACGAGTCACAGCCAACGGTAAAGGGAAGCGGGTCTTCAAACAAGCCAAGGACGACGCAATTCATGATCTGACTGGAGATACATCAGATTCTGAGGATGACTAAGTATCTCAACATTTTCTTTCCCTCCGAATCGCGTTTTTATGTTTGACATTGAAATTCATTTTCATTTGAAATAGAATAGAAAAAATTCGATTGAAATTCAGTAATAAAATTCATGAAAATTCACGGCTTAAAAATTAAAAATTATAATTTTTTAAATGAAATTATATAGATGATTTAACTCATTTGAGAAACATTTTTCATTTCTTTCGTGATTTCTAAAATATTTTGTTGGAATGGATTTAAATGGATTTGAATGAATCTTTTTCTAACGAATTTAAATTGATTAAATTCGCAGCTTTATTAAACTTAATTTCTTTTTGTTTTAATTAGTTGATCGTCTTTCATGAATTTTCGAATTTGCATGTGCTTTTTTTATCATTTTTTCGAGTTACGTCACCTTTTTTATCAAATTAAAAAGTTTTTCCGTCATTTTTTCAAAAAAATATTACCGAATGTGAGAAACCAGTTAAATGTGATATTTGTTGCAGAACAAAGATTAAAGTAATTCTCTTACACACGAGAATAGACTATGAGTCTAGGATGCTGGCGGTTCTAGGCAGAACTCAAGTATTATTATTAATATAAAAGAGATTAAAAGTAGTAACTTTAAAGTTTTTATAAAGATTAGATGAGTAATTTCGTATAACTTTTATATTAATGTAATGAAAAGACTGAAAAAATGACAATTAGTATATGATTCTTGATAAGGAGTTGATTAAAAAAATAAGAAACGACGACTGATATAGTTATCATATAGCCTTAATAATGTATTGATATTGTTCCTGGTTGGAATGTCAATTTCTTAACGTGCTCAACTAAAATGTGATTCGGAGTGAGGAATTATTCTATGCTTCTCTATCATTTTCTAAGTTTTTTTGATTATCAATAATGAATAAATGTAATACACTCAATAGTACAAATTTCCTCAGTGGTATTATAAAACATATTGTTGAGGAGTTTGTCCAAAAAAAAGATTGTGCAAGCAGATGCATCAAATCATCACTGTGTCAAAAATATTGCTAACGTTAGTTAAAGATGAATAACGTTTAAAAAAAGTGAATAGCAATAAGAATTGAGAGAAAAATGTTTTCTAAGACAGATACGTGAACAACTAAACGTTCATTCCATTACCATATTCTATGCTTGTGACAAATGTTTGTATCGTACTGTGAAAATAAAAAATATATTGATATCTTTCGTTTTGTAAGAAAAAGTGTTCTTGATAATAAAGATTTATGTCTATATTTATTGTTATTGAGTTATTAAATATTCCTCTCCCTTTTTCCTATCACACTCAGTATATATTTCGAATTTTCCCGGGCTAATGTGGCACCCTCTATTGAATACCATAGAAATAATGTAGGAAGAGATTGGCCGCCATTTTTATGACAACTAGCGGGAATATTCAAAAGAATGTTATTAGTAATTATTGTTCATCTATGTATTACAAAAATTATTGGGAGATGTTTATCGGCAGTCATATTTTCCGCAATATCCTTCGACTTATTTTATTTATTCATGAAGGAAAAACACTCCTCTTATCGCTTCGGAATGGAAAATTGTTTTTTGACAATTACTCCCACGATTGTCATCTGATTAGAATCAATCTGGATCCAAAGAGATTGTACTGATGGCCTCTTACTTCCATCAGAATAAGATAAGAATCGCGCTATTCGTTGCTAAATTGATAAGAAAAAATCATATCAAGAATAATTTACTTCCAATGATTCATTTAAGTGTCCATGTCACTTGGACAGCAATTACCATCAGAGTTAAAAAAAAAATGAAAGAAATGTTCTTTTAGAGTGGAACGATTATTTGTGAAAAATCAAATTTTTAAGCGTTGCGTAATTATGTGACGCAGAGTTTTACAGTTTGGATTTTTGAAAATAATCACTTTACCCTAGAAAAAAAATTGGATTGAAATTTTCAAATCTGATAACTGATGGTAAAGTGATATGGCCACTTAGCCATCTGTTGGCACCATCACGCAGTCGGGGTGTTTCGCGTGGTACACCGAAACCCTCAGATCCGGGCTTTCATGGGCATCTGTATTCTTTGCCTATATATATATATATATATATATATATATATATA
>NW_021681070.1:150727-156411 GCF_001412515.2 Diachasma alloeum
TATATATATATATATATATATATATATATATATATATATACATATTATACATATTATATATACATATAATTAACAGTATATATATATATAATATGTATATTATATATACATATTATATATATATACATATATATATAATACAATTCTCCCTATATATATATATATATATTTTTTTTTTTTTTCGTTCCAGTATCCAGCGATTGGAAAAGTGGAATCAATGCTGATTTGTGAAATATTTCAAGTAAAAGGTCATTATTTCGTTTTATATAAGAATTATGTTATGTCAAAAAGTGTCTCAATTATATGATTATAATATTTATGTTACAGGAAATATTCCATCGACATTATAGGAGAAATTTTCTATTGGGAACTCCAACGAGTGTTCAGTATTAAATAGATTATATAAATATATTTGTATTATTTGATGAATAAAATACATTGAACACCACCCATATTATTAACCAGAAAAACCCCAGAATTCCCACTAACTAAAAGTTGCAAAGTTTAATAGACAATTGATGAAAAGATAAAACAGATTGAAAGAAATTTTGAGTTGTCAGACACAGTTGAAGAGTTAATGGAAAAAGATTTAAGATAAAATTGTTAATATATCAAAATTGAAGAGACCACAGATATTGAAAAAATTACACGACAAACAAGAACATTCATAAAGTGAATTAAGAACGATAATATCAAAATGTCGAAACGATTAAACACTTGGCAAGAACATAGCTATATTCTAAGGCATTGAAAAAGCAAAAGAAATCATCGAAATCAGTGATGCCTGATCTAACTCACATGCAGTCTCATCAAACTAATTGTCAGAATAGTTCAGAACAAAATTCAACTCAGGTAAATATATTGGTAGGAAATCTTTCGTCTTTTGATCATACGTGTTCGCTCATGGAATTCTCTAAAAGTGTATTTGGGGAACCAAAGAGACGAACATTGTAAAGAATTATGTATATACCGAATTATATAAATAATATTTGAGATATTTCAAGCACTTGCATGTAAACGGAAGTGTTTGCATTATCGAATGCAATCATGTACACGAGCCTAACGACGGCACCCTCCTGGAAAATCAAAACCGAATGAATAAGATGAGTTCGAATTGCGCGCTCTTTATTCAGGCATTTTTCAATCCAAGTTTTAAGCACTCATCAAAGTAATTGTATTGATTAATAACACAGATCTAATGATTAATTTCCATAACAAAGAAATTACAGAAAGTAGCAGATTTTTTGAACGATCAAATATACTTGCGCATATTACCATAGAAACTCACATTTAATAGATTCATGGGAACCGTAATTCACACGCGGCCGCTTGCGGCGGCGGATAATGTTCTAGTATGTGAAATCAATCGTTGGTTCAACTTTTGTTGAAAAAATTCGGTTTTGGAGAAAAGTCACTTTCCACCTCCAAAAGTCATAGATCTGGTACATGGGCTGTGGGTGAAATTTTTTTTTCTTCATTTTTACCATTCTGCCACGTCTGATGAATATAATATCCTCTAGGGGGTGAAAAATTCGCTTTAGGAGAAACGTCACTTTCCTCCCCCATAATTCATAGTTCTAGCCCGTGGGCTGGAGGTGAAAATTTTCTTTTCATTTTCACTATTTTCACCATTTTTCATTTTGACAGTTCGGATGTGTCTAATATCCTCTAGGGGGCGAATATATATGAAGTGAAACGTTGGTTCATCACAAAATTCGATATAGGAGAGAAGTCACTTTCCTCCCTCAAAAGTCAGATCTGGCACATGGGATGGGGGTGAAATTTTTTTTTTCATTTTCACTATTTTGACACTTCGGATGGGTCTAATATCCTCTAGGAGGCGAATATATATGAAATCAATCGTTAGTTCATCACAATGAATTCGATTTTGGAGAAAAGTCACTTTCCTCCCCCAAAAGTCATAGATCTGGCACATTGGCTGTGGGTGAAAATTTTTTTCTTCATTTTCACTATTTTGACACTTCTGATGGGTCTAATATCTTCTAGGGGGCGAATATATATGAATTCAACCGGCTGAAATCAGCCGTTGGTTCATCACAATATTCGATTTTGGAGAAAAGTCAGTTTCCTCCCCCAAAAGTCATAGATCTAGGGGGCGAATATATGCGAAATCAACCGTTGGTTGACGGAAAAATTCGATTTTGGCAAAGTCACTTTCCTCCCTCAAAAGTCAGATCTGGCACATGGGATGGGAGTAAAATTGTTTTTCTCATTTTCACTAGTTTGACACATCTGATGGGTCCAATATCGTCTAGGGAGCGAATATATGGGAAATTAACCGTTGGTTAATCACAATATTCGATTTTGGAGAAAAGTCACTTTCTTCCCCCAAACGTCATAGATCTGGCACATGGGCTGCGGGTGAAATTTTTTTTTCTTCATTTTCACTGTTTTGACACTTCTGATGGGTCTAATATCCTCTAGGGGGCGAATATATAGGAAATCAATCGTTAGTTCATCACAATATTCGATTTTGGAGAAAAGTCACTTTCCTCCCCACAAAGTCATAGATCTGGCACATGGGCTGGGGTTGAAATTTTTTTTTCATTTTCACTATTTTGACACTTTTCATGAGTCATTAGACATATATGCGCCCCCTAGAGGATAATATCCGCATATATGTGAAATCAACCGTTGATTGACCGAAAAATTCGATTATGGAGAAAAGCCACTTTCCTTCCCCAAAAGAAATAGATCTGGCATATGGGTAGGGGGTGAAATTTTTTTTTTTCATTTTCACTATTTTGACACTTTTCATGAGTCATTAGACATATATGCGCCCCCTAGAGGATAATATCCGCATATATGTGAAATCAACCGTTGGTTGACCGAAAAATTCGATTTTGGAGAAAAGTCAGTTTCCTCCCCCGAAAGTCATAGATCTAGGGGGCGAATATATGCGAAATCAACCGTTGGTTGACGGAAAAATTCGATTTTGGAGAAAAGCCACTTTCCTTCCCCAAAAGTCATAGATCTGGCATATGGGTAGGGGGGGAAATTTTTTTTTTCATTTTCACTATTTTGACACTTTTCATGAGTCATTAGACATATATGCGCCCCCTAGAGGATAATATCCGCATATATGTGAAATCAACCGTTGGTTGACCGAAAAATTCGATTTTGGAGAAAAGTCAGTTTCCTCCCCCGAAAGTCATAGATCTAGGGGGCGAATATATGCGAAATCAACCGTTGGTTGACGGAAAAATTCGATTTTGGAGAAAAGCCACTTTCCTTCCCCAAAAGTCATAGATCTGGCATATGGGTAGGGGGGGAAATTTTTTTTTTCATTTTCACTATTTTGACACTTTTCATGAGTCATTAGACATATATGCGCCCCCTAGAGGATAATATCCGCATATATGTGAAATCAACCGTTGGTTGACCGAAAAATTCGATTTTGGAGAAAAGTCAGTTTCCTCCCCCGAAAGTCATAGATCTAGGGGGCGAATATATGCGAAATCAACCGTTGGTTGACGGAAAAATTCGATTTTGGAGAAAAGCCACTTTCCTTCCCCAAAAGTCATAGATCTGGCATATGGGTAGGGGGGGAAATTTTTTTTTTCATTTTCACTATTTTGACACTTTTCATGAGTCATTAGACATATATGCGCCCCCTAGAGGATAATATCCGCATATATGTGAAATCAACCGTTGGTTGACCGAAAAATTCGATTTTGGAGAAAAGTCAGTTTCCTCCCCCGAAAGTCATAGATCTAGGGGGCGAATATATGCGAAATCAACCGTTGGTTGACGGAAAAATTCGATTTTGGAGAAAAGCCACTTTCCTTCCCCAAAAGTCATAGATCTGGCATATGGGTAGGGGGGGAAATTTTTTTTTTCATTTTCACTATTTTGACACTTTTCATGAGTCATTAGACATATATGCGCCCCCTAGAGGATAATATCCGCATATATGTGAAATCAACCGTTGGTTGACCGAAAAATTCGATTTTGGAGAAAAGTCAGTTTCCTCCCCCGAAAGTCATAGATCTAGGGGGCGAATATATGCGAAATCAACCGTTGGTTGACGGAAAAATTCGATTTTGGAGAAAAGCCACTTTCCTTCCCCAAAAGTCATAGATCTGGCATATGGGTAGGGGGGGAAATTTTTTTTTTCATTTTCACTATTTTGACACTTTTCATGAGTCATTAGACATATATGCGCCCCCTAGAGGATAATATCCGCATATATGTGAAATCAACCGTTGGTTGACCGAAAAATTCGATTTTGGAGAAAAGTCAGTTTCCTCCCCCGAAAGTCATAGATCTAGGGGGCGAATATATGCGAAATCAACCGTTGGTTGACGGAAAAATTCGATTTTGGAGAAAAGCCACTTTCCTTCCCCAAAAGTCATAGATCTGGCATATGGGTAGGGGGGGAAATTTTTTTTTTCATTTTCACTATTTTGACACTTTTCATGAGTCATTAGACATATATGCGCCCCCTAGAGGATAATATCCGCATATATGTGAAATCAACCGTTGGTTGACCGAAAAATTCGATTTTGGAGAAAAGTCAGTTTCCTCCCCCGAAAGTCATAGATCTAGGGGGCGAATATATGCGAAATCAACCGTTGGTTGACGGAAAAATTCGATTTTGGAGAAAAGCCACTTTCCTTCCCCAAAAGTCATAGATCTGGCATATGGGTAGGGGGGGAAATTTTTTTTTTCATTTTCACTATTTTGACACTTTTCATGAGTCATTAGACATATATGCGCCCCCTAGAGGATAATATCCGCATATATGTGAAATCAACCGTTGGTTGACCGAAAAATTCGATTTTGGAGAAAAGTCAGTTTCCTCCCCCGAAAGTCATAGATCTAGGGGGCGAATATATGCGAAATCAACCGTTGGTTGACGGAAAAATTCGATTTTGGAGAAAAGCCACTTTCCTTCCCCAAAAGTCATAGATCTGGCATATGGGTAGGGGGGGAAATTTTTTTTTTCATTTTCACTATTTTGACACTTTTCATGAGTCATTAGACATATATGCGCCCCCTAGAGGATAATATCCGCATATATGTGAAATCAACCGTTGGTTGACCGAAAAATTCGATTTTGGAGAAAAGTCAGTTTCCTCCCCCGAAAGTCATAGATCTAGGGGGCGAATATATGCGAAATCAACCGTTGGTTGACGGAAAAATTCGATTTTGGAGAAAAGCCACTTTCCTTCCCCAAAAGTCATAGATCTGGCATATGGGTAGGGGGTGAAATTTTTTTTTTCATTTTCACTATTGTGACACTTCTGATGAGTCATAGGACTTTTGGGGGAGGAAACTGACTTTTCTCCAAAATCGAATATTCTGATGAACCAACGGCTGATTTCAGCCGGTTGAATTCATATATATTCGCCCCCTAGAAGATATTAGACCCATCAGAAGTGTCAAAATAGTGAAAATGAAAAAAACAATTTCACACCCCCTACCCATATGCTAGATCTATGACTTTTGGGGGAGGAAACTGACTTTTCTCCAAAATCGAATATTCTGATGAACCAACGGTTGATTTCACATATATGCCCCCTAGAGGATATTAGATTCATCAGAAGTGTCAAAATAGTGAAAATGAAAAAAACAATTTCACACCCCCTACCCATATGCTAGATCTATGACTTTTGGGGAAGGAAAGTGGCTTTTCTCCAAAATCGAATTTTTCGGTCAAC
>NW_021681070.1:159935-160247 GCF_001412515.2 Diachasma alloeum
AAATTTTTTTTCTTCATTTTCACTATTTTGACACTTCTGATGGGTCTAATATCTTCTAGGGGGCGAATATATATGAATTCAACCGGCTGAAATCAGCCGTTGTTCATCACAATATTCGATTTCGGAGAAAAGTCGGTTTCCTCCCCCAAAAGCCATAGATCTAGGAGGCGAATATATGCGAAATCAACCGTTGGTTGACGGAAAAATTCGATTTTGGCAAAGTCACTTTCATCCCTCAAAAGTCAGATCTGGAACATGGCATAGGAGTAAAATTGTTTTTCTCATTTTCACTAGTTTGACAGATCTGATGGG
>NW_021681071.1:0-186 GCF_001412515.2 Diachasma alloeum
TTTCATTGGCGCTACTGTCCTCCTAGTTACTTCGGTAGGACATAACAGATCCCCGTTAAGCCCGGTGGCCTGGCGTAGTGGTTAAGGCCGTTGCCTCATAACGGATAGGTTCCAGGTTCGATTCCTGGCCGGGTAGAATGGTGAGATCTAACCATTTTTAAAGTCTTGATCAATCGCCATATAGTC
>NW_021681071.1:392-622 GCF_001412515.2 Diachasma alloeum
TTTGTAACAAAAAAATATAAACTGCCATGAAACTCAGGGGTCAGTAAGAAAAATAATTCTTTCGCGACGCACACTGACTTTTCACTATTTGCCCGCGAATTAAAAATTCACCTCTCCCCTCCTAATTGACATTAATGGATGAAAAAAGGGCAATTCGACGGAGAATTAAATTCCCCATCAATTAACTCTCTTTCACCCCTTAATCTCTGTAACAAAAAAATAAAAACTGC
>NW_021681071.1:838-1099 GCF_001412515.2 Diachasma alloeum
CGCACAGTGACTCCCGGTAATTAAAAATTCACCTCTCCCCTCCTAATTGAGATTAAAGGATTAAAAAAGGGATATTCGACGGAGAATTGAATTCCCCATCAATTAACCCTCTTTCATCCCGTAATCTCTGTAACAAAAAAATAAAAACTGCCATAAAAGTCAGGGGCCAGTGAGAAAAATAATAGTTTCGCGGCGCAGAGTGACTCCCGGTAATTAAAAATTCACCTCTCCCCTCCTAATTGAGATTAAGGGATGAAAAAA
>NW_021681071.1:1282-1406 GCF_001412515.2 Diachasma alloeum
AAAAAATATAAACTGCCATGAAACTCAGGGGCCAGTAAGAAAAATAATTCTTTCGCGGCGCACACTGACTTTTCACCATTCGCCCGAGAATTAAAAATTCAGCTATCCCCTCCTAATTGAGATT
>NW_021681071.1:1495-1843 GCF_001412515.2 Diachasma alloeum
GGAGAATTAAATTCCCCACCAACTGACCCTCTTTCATCCCTTAATCTCTGTGAAAAATGGAAGAAACTGTCATGAAAATAACAGCGCAGTAAGAAAAATAATTGTTTTGCGGCGCACAGTGACTCCCGGTAATTACAAATTCACCTCTCCCCTCCTTAGTGAGATTAAGAAATGAAAAAAGGGCAGTTCAACGGAGAATTAAATTCCCCATCAATCGATCATCGTTGCATCCCTTTTGCTAGAGAGATTAAGATCTCTCTAGCAAAAAAATACAAACTACGACAAAAATCATGGGCCAGTGAGAAAAATAATTTTCTTCTCGGCGCACAGTGACTTTTCACCTTTCGC
>NW_021681071.1:1928-2585 GCF_001412515.2 Diachasma alloeum
GCGAATTCAAAATTCACTTCTCCCCTCCTAATTGAGATTAAGGGATGAAAAAGACCAGTTCGACTAAGAATTAAATTCCTCATTAACTGCCCTTTTTTCATCCCTTAATCTCAATTAGGAGGGGAGAGGTGAATTTTTAATTACCGGGAGTCACTGTGCGCCGCGAAACTATTATTTTTCTCACTGGCCCATGACTTTCATGGCAGTTTTTATTTTTTTGTTACAGAGATTAAGGGATGAAAGAGGGTTTATTGATGGGGAATTTAATTCTCCGTCGAACTGCCGTTTTTTCATCCCTTAATCTCAATTAGGAGGGGAGAGGTGAATTTTTAATTCGCGGGCGAATGGTGAAAAGTCAGTGTGCGCCGCGAAAAAATTATTTTTCTTACTGGCCCCTGACTTTCATGGCAGTTTTTATTTTTTTGTTACAAAGATTAAGGGATGAAAGAGGGTTAATTAATGGAGAATTTAATTCTCCGTCGAACTGCCCTTTTTTCATCCCTTAATCTCAATTAGGAAGGGAGAGGTGAATTTTTAATTCGCGGGCGAATGGTGAAAAGTCAGTGTGCGCCGCGAAAAAATTATTTTTCTTACTGGCCCCTGACTTTCATGGCAGTTTTTATTTTTTTTGTTACACAGATTAAGGGATGAAAGAGA
>NW_021681071.1:2958-3271 GCF_001412515.2 Diachasma alloeum
CCTTAATCTCAATTAGGAGGGGAGAGGTGAATTTTTAATTCGCGGGCGAATGGTGAAAAGTCAGTGTGTGCTGCGGAAGAATTATTTTTCTTACTGGCCCCTGAGATTCATGGCATTTTATATTGTTTTGTTACCGAGATTAAGGGATGTAAGAGGGTTAATTAATGGAGAATTTAATTCTCCGTCGAACTGCCCTTTTTTCATCCCTTAATCTCAATTAGGAGGGGAGAGGTGAATTTTTAATTCGCGGGCGAATGGTGAAAAGTCAGTGTGCACCGCGAAAAAATGATTTTTCTTACTGGCCCCTGAGTTT
>NW_021681071.1:3567-4931 GCF_001412515.2 Diachasma alloeum
AGTCACTGTGCGCCGCAAAACAATTATTTTTCTTACTGCGCTGTGATTTTCATGACAGTTTCTTCCATTTTTTACAGAGATTAAGGGATGAAAGAGGGTTAATTGATGGAGAATTTAATTCTCCGTCGAATTACCCTTTTTTCAACCCTTAATTTCAATTAGGAGGGGAGAGACAAATTTTTAATTCGCGGGCGAATGGTGAAAAGTCACTGTGAGTTATCATTAATAAAAAAATTTATCATCAATCATTCTTCTATTATTAATAATTTTAATACTGATCATACACTAACAACAAAAATATTATCCATCAATGGCATTTTCTTATTTTCATAGCGAAGAATGAGCAAGGGCGAGGGCGAGGGAGAGGAAGAGAGATAGGGAGAGGGGGAGAAAGAGAGAGAGAAAGAGAGAGAGAGAGAGAGAGAGAGAGAGAGAGAGAGAGAGAGAGACAGAGAGAGACAGAGAGAGACAGAGAGAGCGTGACAGAGAGAGCGAGAGAGAGACAGAGAGAGTGAGCGAGAGAGAGAGAGAGACAGAGATAGACAGAGAGAGACAGAGAGAGACAGAGAGAGACAGAGNAGAGAGAGAGAGAGAGAAAGAAAGAGAGAGAGAGAGAGAGCCGGAGAGAGAGTGAACGGCTGACCAACAACCTCAAATGATTCTTTTTCTCTCATTCAGTCTGTGATGTTCCACAGGCCCGTGCGCGCATGCGCAAATGGTCGGAACAATGCTGTAGGGAGTGGGAGCGAGAAGGAGACTTCTCTCTCGCACAAAACGTTCTCATTCCCGGTGCCGGATTTTAGGGTTGGAGCTATAAAATTGCGTTTAACTTTGAATCCATAGGAGATTTGCGGGTACGATTAAGCCNAAGAAAGAGAGAGAGAGAGAGAGCCGGAGAGAGAGTGAACGGCTGACCAACAACCTCAAATGATTCTTTTTCTCTCATTCAGTCTGTGATGTTCCACAGGCCCGTGCGCGCATGCGCAAATGGTCGGAACAATGCTGTAGGGAGTGGGAGCGAGAAGGAGACTTCTCTCTCGCACAAAACGTTCTCATTCCCGGTGCCGGATTTTAGGGTTGGAGCTATAAAATTGCGTTTAACTTTGAATCCATAGGAGATTTGCGGGTACGATTAAGCCAAAATTTGTGGTAAATGTTCTAATAAAAAATATGGAAAAAAAAAAGAAATTCATCGATTCAATGTCAAGATATAAATAGCAACATATATTAAATTTGCTTTGAATAAATAAACAAGCTATTGGAAAACAAACACTGATATTCCGAATTACAGGCAAAAAAATAATAGTATATTTCTAACCTAGGGAGGCAAAATAAATGATCCTTAGCCACCAGTGCAATTACCA
>NW_021681071.1:5134-5402 GCF_001412515.2 Diachasma alloeum
CAGCCGCCAGTGCAATTACCAGCCGAGCCGAAGGCGAGGTTGGTAAGCACGCGGCTGAGGGTTCTTTATTTTACTTCCCGTGGTTAGAACGCGATTTTCCACAAATTCATTAACTTCAATTTTTTAAATGGAAAACATTTTTTCCGTCCCGGCAGGCGCAAAGTTACATTTCCCTCCCGCTTCACGGGAGGGAACTCTGACTTTACGCCTACGCCGAGACGGAAAATCGCGTTCTAACCACGGGAGGTAAAATAAAGGACCCTCAGCC
>NW_021681071.1:5538-8677 GCF_001412515.2 Diachasma alloeum
TGGTAATTGCACTGGCGGCTGGTGATACTTTATTTAACCTCCCTAGGTTAGAAATATACTATTTTTCCCATCTGATCTTCACGCGGCTCCGGGGGATGAACCGTTGGGAATAGAGGTCAAGTGCCCCAAACATTTTTTGTGTAGAATTTTGAGCTCTACAACTTTGTATATTACGTTTTTGGACGTACAGCGTGTTATTCAGGAGTTATTTCGAAAAAACGGTTTTCAGGGGTACTTTTTTGGCTTTTTCAACCCCCGCACAAACTTGGGGAACCTTAAACATCCGCCATTAGTTTCATACACCCAAATCACAAATTGTATCAAAACTGGAGCCTGATTAGCAAACATTCGTATGGTGGACCTTCGTTCATTGGACTACTCCGGACTCACTCGATGCCGGAGAGCCGNCGTAGAGCCGTTCGGGGTTTCTCCGCGCGTTTGAAAATTCATTCCTCCGCTCCTACTTCAGATTAAGTAATGAAATCGCTGTCATTTATTGAGAATTTAATTCTCTATCGATCGGCATCTCTTTCATTCCTTCATCTTAATTAGGGTGGGAGCAATGAATTTTCCAATCGGGAGAGCCTCTCCGGGCTCACTCGACGTCACAAAGCCGTTCGGGGTTTCTCCGCGCTTTTGAAAATTCATTTCTCTGTTCCTAACTGAGATTAAGAAATGAAATGAAGGAGAGAGAGAGAGAGATGTCATTTATTAAAAATATAATTCTCAATCGGTAAGCTTTGGTTGCATTACTTCATCTCAATTAGGGAGGAGAGAACTTAATTTTTGAATGAGAAGAACTTGTTCAAAGTTACTGCGAATTTTGAAAATTCATTCCTCCTCTCCTAATAGAGACTAAGGGAATGAAACCACTGTCATTTATTGAGAATATTATTCTCGATCGATAGATGTTGCGTTCATTCCCTCTTCGCAATTAGGCGGGCAGGGGGGGGGGAGAAATGAATTTTCTAATCGGTGGAGCCCCCCGCGCTCACTCGATGCCGGCGAACCGTTCGGGGTTACTCCGCGCTTTTGAAAATGCATTCCTCCGTTCCTACTTGAGTAGGATAGGATAGAATTTCCCGAAGATTCCAAAAAGCTTCATTGTTCTTCGTGCATGAAAAATGGGGATCGTCGGGAAACTCCTTGCGATCACAAGACTTTTACCGATTTATTTTTCTCCGTGTGACGTCCGTATAGAAGATCAAAAAATCAATTTAACTTTGGGATAAATGGAGAGGAGAGAAAAACGTGAATATCTCGGAAATTAGATGCGATAAAATGAGCCCTTTTCACGTGGACGTACATATATAATTGGACTGAAATTTATAAAAATTTTCAATTTGCAATGACGAAATTCCTTGAAATTTCCGTATTACGGCAACGCGATAAAAATTCCCAATAAATGTTCCCGGAATTTCCGCGAAAATATTACTGAAACCTACAGACATCATTCCTGAATTCAAGACTTTCCTTTGATTTTCAGGATCATGTCACTGGAAATTTTTTACAAAATGACTTAATTTTAACATTGCCTGCTCATTGCATTTCAGAAATGCAGCTGCCTAAAAAAGACACATCGATTCCTAGGAACGTTTTTTTTTTCTCGGTAAATACAGATAATAGAGAAATGTCAGAGTGGAATTCCTTGATTTTTTTTTACTCTCGATTAATTTTTTAAAGATTCAAATTGATACTTGATTCATTCACATCGTTCCATTCCATCGGGAGATATTGTCGATTGGAGACAATTTTTTATGGTCACTGAAGGAGGCAAACCATTCATCTAAATCTCGCAATAATCTGCGAAAAATCTTATTCATTAATCTATTATTATTGAATTAATCCCATTATGTGTAGATCGCTGGAGAACAACGAAAACGTTCCAACCGTTCAAACGAGTTGGAATGTTTTCTCTCTCCTTCTTCTCCATTTTCTTTCTCACTCGCACCCGTTAAATTTGGCGGAGGACGGGCACGTGCGAACGTAACGGAGACGACAATGAGTGGGAGCGAGTGCGACACATATTCCTTTCTCACTCAGGGGGGGAATAAATATATATAATCGAACTTTACTATATTAAAAAAAAAACAAAATCTGCACAATTATTCAATAGAATCACTGGAAAACTATAGAGTTTTCCAGCGACAGCGCTGGGATTTTCTATGAATTTTTTTACCTATGTGTCAATAATAAATATGTCGAGAAAAAGGAAAAGACTTTTAGATCATTAGATTCTGCATTCATTATACTATTGATTATAATATGTTCGATTTTACATTCCTGACAATTATTACAAAATGCGAGGAGCTACCGTATTGAGAACCCCTTTCCGGTTATCGACAAATTTATACTCAGGCCCTACCATATCAACAGTTCCGTACGCTCCATTCATGAAGAATAGAGACCAGGAGGCCGAACTGTAACGGCCGATTCCTCAGAATACGCGAGCAAACATGGTTCCTTGAAATAGTTGCGTCGGAGTGAAAGAGGGCGCTTTATCTCCGTTTCTCGGGATTCATATATATAGTACTCCGCACAATTGTGTTAGTAGAAAAGTTTATCTTTGAATTTTATTTGTTATCAAATGTTGTTTGAAATTCAAAATAATTTTTCGGGAAGATAATTAATGTGCAGGAGCAAAAATGAGAACGGTGTGTTCATTTCCGAACTGCAAGACCGGTACAAATGCAGAGAGAGTTCGGAATAAGGCATATGGTCTCGTGTTTTTATTATCAAATAACACCAACAGAGATAATAGGAGAAATTGCTCAGGCTTATGGGAACTGTTCGATCAGAGTTACATAGCGGTGGCGCGCATGAACTAATCGAGAGGCCGTCTCTGTGGGTAAAGAAATTTTAATCTATGACCATCGAAACAGTCGATAACTGGGATGCGTTCCTAATCTTAAATCCAACATGAAACCTCCTTTGCATTCACTCATCCGCTTGATTATCCCATTTTCGTTCATACAACTTCTTATTGTCTTAATTTGTAAATTAGTTGATCATAAAGGAGAGGGAGAGAAGGAATTATGAAGTCTTGAGCGAAAGAGGATCATTTATTTGAATTTCTATACAACTAGATCTTTAATAAAAAAAAAAATACGAGCAATTCATCTTATTCACATTTATTACA
>NW_021681071.1:16880-18552 GCF_001412515.2 Diachasma alloeum
TTTTTTTTTTATTAAAGATCTAGTTGTATAGAAATTCAAATAAATGATCCTCTTTCGCTCAAGACTTCATAATTCCTTCTCTCCCTCTCCCTGATGATCATNATGTAATAAATGTGAATAAGATGAATTGCTCGTATTTTTTTTTTTATTAAAGATCTAGTTGTATAGAAATTCAAATAAATGATCCTCTTTCGCTCAAGACTTCATAATTCCTTCTCTCCCTCTCCTTTATGATCAACTAATTTACAAATTAAGACAATAAGAAGTTGTATGAACGAAAATGGGATAATCAAGCGGATGAGTGAATGCAAAGGAGGTTTCATGTTGGATTTAAGATTGGGAACGCATCCCAGTTATCGACTGTTTCGATGGTAATAGATGAAAATTTCTTTAACCACAGAGACTGCCTCTCGATTAGTTCATGCGCGCCACCGCTATGAAACTCTGATCGATCAGTTCCCATAAGCCTGAGCAATCTCCCCTATTATCTCTGGATAACACTTGTTCCGTCATGTACAACTAGTACCTTCAATTATATTCGGGTTGCTAAACTAAATTTTTAAGAATTGATGGAATACGATGGTTGATGAGAAGCCTTGCAGAACATGCACGGATTTCAAAACTTGGGCGAGATTACAGAAAAAGACATATGAGTCGGAAAAGGTAATATGGTGATATTTTGGATGAATTGGAGGTTATTTTCGAATGTTTTTGTTGTATCTGAATTGTTATTTCTTTGAATGTGTTGTGTACATACACGGTTAGTCACCCAAATTCGCCAATTACATCCAAAGTAGGTGACGCTAATAGCGATGGTGGAGAATTCCAAGTAAACTCCAGAGGTTTCAAATCTAATGGTCAAGGCACATATTCCCAATAGGGTTTCTAGCCAATAAGGAAGAAGAAATCTAATGGTCTCAGATTCGGCTGAGAATGGCTCGAACCATTGATCATATGAATATAAAGCACCGTCTTCTTCTGTTCAATGTGGTTATATCCTTCCACTCTAGAAGAGGCAAGCACCATATATAAAGCACCGTATATATTTTCTCCATCCCTCTGACGAGAAAGCCTTACCAAACTGTGTCGGTGCGATCGGGAGTGGGGAGTACGGGCAGCCGTGCTATTTGCGTTGGTGAGCCCACTCGTCAGCGGGTTAATTTCTTTAATCAACTGTTGAACCAAAATTTAATTAGAACCCTTTTACCGTGGACGCAACTTTCGGAATTGTAGCTGAAGAATGTTGGTCTTTTAATGACGAATTAGACAGGAATATTTCAACACAACAATTAGTACATTTTGTCATTAAGGATATCCAAGTACTACAGATAATTTTTGTTGGAAGAAATACTTTTCAGAGCTCATAGACTAGTGTTAAATGTTTATTTTGAGCGCAATTTCAACCTTAGTTTCCTAACATTTTTTGCGGAAAAAAATTTTTGAAACACGAAATTTTACACGTGCATTCTACAAGAGCAACACACTCATCTTCAATCCCACCATTAAAGCGTCTTAAAGCGTTTGTTCGTATAAATAATCTCACATAACTTTGTTCGTTATATTTTTTTTTGCTTCCGAATGAAAGCATTGTATTCCATGGATTTTTCGATTTTCTAATTTTGCATGGAAATGATGTAGAATGGTCTGAAACGTAAAAATACAAAGTTTGACG
>NW_021681072.1:0-289 GCF_001412515.2 Diachasma alloeum
TTTCGGCTACACGTTCATTGTATCAAGTTAAGAATTTTTCTCGATCCTGTACATTCATCGTATCCGCGCCACAATATTTTCTCTCAGGTATAGGCCCAACGTATTCTTGATTCTCTCGTTTATTGAAAAAATGTGGGAAATAGTCTTTTGCAATATCTCCTAAACCAAAGGCCTTCGGTAAACTGGGTAAAGCTATATGGAAATAATTCAAACTATCTATAAACTTATTATCCCCAAAATCCATCAAAATTATATTTGTGCCGTTAATAATTGCTTTAATTTCGCTGTT
>NW_021681072.1:516-3221 GCF_001412515.2 Diachasma alloeum
CCCTCCAAAAGATCCTGCTTTCTTATGGTTTTCGAAACACAATCGACCGTGGAATTCTCGATTACAGTCATCATACACTATTTTATCCACACTTGTAGTGTCACATGGTGGATGTTTTAGACATCTGTCACAAGTTCTATCACAAATATGCCCTTGAGAGCTGTAGAGCGTATTACAATGTTCGCAATAATACTTGCAGCCGAAGAATGAAGGTAAATTTTGAATTGGCTCATAGTGTTTCTCTTCCGGATAATAGACAATGGGGAGAATATATTGTGTAGGTATATTCCTGCTGGTTAGTTAGTTTTAGTCAGGCGTGCCATCGTAGATTACCGGGCGATCTTTGCCATTCCTTTTGAGAGAATAAACCTTGATAATGCACCCCTCACGTGCCAAATATCTTTGATATTGTTTAATTTCCTCTGAACCACAGCCATCGGCAGGTACAATGACCCCTGCTTCGCGGGTCAGTTGCTTGGCTTCCTCACGCTGCATTTTACCCACGGACTGTCGAATAGATTGCCACATTTCGTGTATTCTACCCTTATCAGCACTTGCCTTCAATTTCTTGGCGTGTACTCTGGCTACGACGAGTGATCGTGGTAAACACAAACCATCCTTATTTGAAATTTGAAGGACACACTTCCTGCTAAGACCTCCCTTCATTTCTCTCTCGAGCAAGTCTCCTTGTCCTGCTGGTGCTTCAGCCACATGAAGTTTTATCCAAAATGTACCGGCGCAGTCAAAACCATTGGCACTCTGGGCAATTGAACTGACCAGATTCCACAAATCTTGAGACTCGTAACCGTTGATTGCACGCAACGGTTGAAAGGCACATTCGATTCATTCCGCGACCCCCTGCCTCCATAATGTTGGTGTCTACTTCGCGAAAAGCCTGTTCTATCCAGTGTACAGGATTACCTCCTTCAGGCACAGGGTTAATTCGAAACTACATCACATGTGTGTCGAGTTTGAAACGAGGTAGCCTCTGTCGTGACCTCGGTATCACCTTCAAGGGTGCCAAAGTGTCTTCTGGCACCTCGTTGTTCCCATTTTGAATAGCTGCAAGTAAATTTATTTCAATAGAGGAATATTTTTATATAAAAATTCCTATCATTAATATAAAATTGATACTTACCATTATGTGGGGCAATTTCACAATTATCTAGTAAGTCTAGATTGAAATTGTCAATGGCGCCAAGTGCCGCAGGATCATTATTAGATGTGTGAGGCCGTATCTGGCCCAACCCATTTTGGAGAGGGTCAGAAGCGTCTGCCTGAAGGTATCCCGCGAGTGGGTGGTAGGCGGCTGATTAATCGATTAATTCGCGGTTTAATTCGCGGATTTAATCCGCGGTTTTAATTCGCGGTTTTAATTCGCGGATTTTTTAGTGCAACGCTGTAGGAAGGGTCTGTTCACGAAGAGTACCGCTGCGAGTGGGTGGTAATTTCATTAGTCGCGAGTGGGTGGTAGGCGGTCGATTCATCGATTGATTGACGGATTTAATTCGCGGTTTTAATTCGCGGATTTAGTTCACGGTTTGATTCGTATGTTGTATTAATCAGTGCTAGGATTTTTAAGGATAATAAGAGTAGCTAGTATTTTATAAATAAGAAAAAACATTTAATAATTAAAAATATTATTTATTTTCCACTAGACAGGATGAAATGCGTATTACATATGTCGAAACCGGTTTAATCCCCCCCCCCTTCCTGTTCATCCTGTCGAGTTCCTGGCGGGGACCTCCATGAATGATGACGATGCCATCTTCGTCCTCATCCTCAGCCTCTCCTTCTTCTTCTTCTTCTTCGTCTTCATCCTCTTCCTTTCCTACTTCTTCTTCTCTCCCAATATCCAATTCTTGGGTTGGCCCTTCCGCCTCCATCACCTGATGTTGTTGAGCTCGCTCCGCTTGCTCCTCCCGAAGCCGAGTCAGATATTTGGTAGTGCGCTCTTCGAAGTCCTCGTCGAGCAGGAACTGCCACATCAAACCCGCTGCAGGATGAGCGGTGACCCACACTGTTGCCGGAGAGTCCAACATCACATGAGCAGCCAAGAGGGAGAAATGTTGGAGAATGAATTCATTCTCCACGTGGAGAATCATAGCCTTCTCCAACTCCTCGCAGAGGTATTCCGCCGTATAACGTTTTACCCACTCCAATGGGCAAAAAACGTTCTCATTGGTGGCGACATATTCTTGGACGGGATTCATTGTTACGAACAAATGAACATGAACACTTGCACAAACACGAATGAAATTTTACGTTTTGCTGTCCTTTGAAGACGTTGTGGTGGACTGTGAATTGAGGGTGACTGACAAATGGCATTTATAGGAGTAAACTACCCTCACCACGAGAATTTTTCGGGGTTCTGCACATAGAAAAATGATCAACACAGACCACTTACCTCACAACCAATAAAAGACCCAAAACTCTTCTTATAACCCAGACCGAGTGCTTCATTACTTTATTATAGAGGATTCCAAAGCTACTATCTGCATCGAAAAATCTGTACACTGCCTCAATTTTCGAATCATAAAACTTGAAAGGGTCATCGATTGGGAAATTGTCGGAAAGGTATACTCAATCCCTCTGGAAAAAATCTGTACTCTACTCTGTTATCTGATCAGCAGATTTAAAAGCTATATGACTCAGAGAGAATATTCAGCGAGAGTAAAAATGTGGAAAGCTGTAGGATCACTCTT
>NW_021681072.1:3231-5943 GCF_001412515.2 Diachasma alloeum
AGCCTGTGGCTTATACGGGAGCACGAAATATTCTCACAAAATATAAGAATGAAATTGAAAAAAATAAAATAAAAAATTGGCTAAACGCACAGAATACTTATACTCTCCATAGACCCATCAGACGTAAATTTCCACGGTTACATTATACAGTGACAAACATTGATGATGTATGGGAGGCTGATTTGGTTGAGTTGAGATCACTAAAGACATACAATGATGGGATTTCATATTTACCTGTGGTCATTGACGTTTTAAGCAAGTTTGCCTGGGTTGAACCATTGAAGGACAAGCCGGCACCGCAGGTACTCGAGGGTTTTAAACGTATAATGGGAAGGAGCGGTGGTCGTGTCCCTGTTTGTATACAAACTGACAAGGGAAAAGAATTTATGGCTAACAGTGTCCAAAAATTTTTCTCTGATAAAAAAATTAAATTTCGTGTTGCGTGTAATCCTGACATAAAAGCCGCAATTGTGGAACGTTTCAATCGAACATTGAAGGAGCTTATGTGGCGTTACTTTACACATAGTCGAACATATAAATATATGGATGTGTTGGAACAAATTGTCGACTCTTATAACAACTTGCGACATTCGTCAATAAAAATGGCACCTGCGACTGTTAATACCGATAATGCTCCATATGCATGGCGTAATATACAAAATCGGTACAAGTCGGAGAAATCTCGTAAAGAAACCTTTAAATACAAAGTCGGGGACTATGTGCGCATCAGTCGAGCGAAAGGCATCTTTGAGAAAGGATATGAGACTAATTGGAGTAAAGAAATATTCCAAATAACGAAAGCAGTCCTCAAACAATCATTACCAATATACGAGCTGAAAGATTTAGCTGATGAACAAATTGAAGGATTTTTTTACGAGCCAGAGTTGGTGCTTGTCAATAAACAAACGGACAAGGATGAATTCNAAATTTTTTACGAGCCACAGTTGGTGCTTGTCAATAAACAAACGGACAAGGATGAATTCGTAGTTGAACGTGTCATACGCTCTAAAAGAAAAGGAAAAAATAAACAAATTCTTATCCATTGGGAAAGATATCCTGATAAATTTGATTCGTGGATACCTGCGTCAGAGCGGCACGTCATTGGAAAAAAAATGAAGAGGAACGAATCTTATATAGTACTCCCAAGCAACAGCAGCATGGACTATCATCCCGATAATACAGCATCAAAATATACAACATTGCTTCCGAAACAAGTTGAGTTGGAAGGAGAATGAAATACAGTTTCCTTGTAATTTTTTACATATACGTGATAGGAAAGATGCCTCCATCAACTTTGTTAGTAGCGGAAAAGACAATAAGGGCAAGGCAAATCTACCACAAACATTTTTTCTACCTACTGCGGTTTTCAAGGACCTGACCGATCTCGTAGGTTTCATGAATAAATTTGCACCCTTGAAGGATCATATAAAATTTGAGTATTGTACCCAACAAGGCTTTGTGAAAATTGGAAGACATTGCACCTCCAAAACATGCGGTAGCACGGTACACACATTAGACTTTTCGGATAAATTGGCTGATATGTTGGGGTTTAAGAGGCGCGTGCACAGTTTCACAAACGCAAAGCCATATTGTGAGGCATACTGACCTGCCAGTCTGTCCAGGGGTTTACCTGAAAGCTTCTTCATCTATAGTGACCTTTGTGTACCCTATGTAACAGGTGATGTGCAGTCATCTCTTTTACGAGTGGTACCATTCAATGCTTCTGGTTATACATATGGAACCACACACTGTGCTACTTTTTCAAATCCTCATTATATTCCGTTGATGCGATACTCATTTCGCACAATTGAAATAGATATAAGGTGCAATCGTGGTGAAATGATACCATTCGAGTACGGACCCTTGAACGTGACACTTCATTTCAAGAGAATTGATTAACGAGCAAAATGAGTCCTTACATTGCATATTACGCGAACCAGGCTGGTGGAGGGTCAGTGGAGAGATACAATAATTTCGGACGGGTCTATGTTGGAAGCCCATATCAACGGGGCCATGGAATTGGGGCTTTCCTCGGGGGCCTCTTTCGTCGAATTCTGCCCTTCCTCGGTAGTGCAGCTCGAGCAGTCGGTAAAGAACCTCTCAACACGGGAATTAACGTTGTAGGCGATGTAGTGACAAACGGAAAACCCTTAAAGGTGGCGCTGGAGGATCGGCTAGTGGAGTCGGGATTAAAATTGCAAAGGAAGGCACAGGAAAAAATTGGGTCCATGATGCGTGGATCAGGATATTAAAGAAAGCGTAAACGCCTCGCACCTCATAAACTCACTGGACGCGGGTATGCCAAGACATCCAAAACCAGGAAGAATAAAAAGAAGAGAAATATTCAAAAAAATAAGAAAAAAGGGAAAAAAGCGAAAAAAAATAAATCCAAGAGGAAGACTCGCGATTTATACGATATTTTCAACTAATCATNCAGGAATATTCCAAAAAATAGGGAAAAAAGGAAAAAAAGGGAAAAAAAATAAATCCAAGAGGAAGACTCGCGATTTATACGATATTTTCAACTAATCATCATGTCGTTTCTACATTCACACTCTTCCGAGTGCGTGAAATCGGAGCTCGATCTGTTCACTATACCCCCGACGCAGACGAGTATTGAAAATTCTCAATTTGTTTATTATAATCCTGTGTCTACTTTATCGGACGACGCCCCAATCGAATTCATCGTACCAGGCCATGGAGAAGAATACA
>NW_021681072.1:5974-6143 GCF_001412515.2 Diachasma alloeum
CACTATACCCCCGACGCAGACGAGTATTGAAAATTCTCAATTTGTTTATTATAATCCTGTGCCTACTTTATCGGACGATGCCTCAATCGAATTCATCGTACCAGGCCATGGAGAAGAATACATTGATTTGGCACACACTATGATAAAAATTCGAGCGAAAATTTTGAGA
>NW_021681072.1:6203-34452 GCF_001412515.2 Diachasma alloeum
CTCAATCGAATTCATCGTACCAGGCCATGGAGAAGAATACATTGATTTGGCACACACTATCATCAAAATTCGAGCGAAAATTTTGAGACCTGATGGCACTGCTGCTGTTGAGGATTCCGTCGGTCCTGTGAATAATTTTTTGCATTCAATGTTCAACCAAGTGGATGTATATTTCAATCAAAAAGTTGTTACGCCGCCAAATAACCTCTACGCCTATAGAGCATATATTGAAACATTGCTGAACTATGGAGAAGATGCCAAGTCCTCGCATCTCGGAATGGCTCTATGGTCAACTGATACCTCTGGCGCTATGGATACCGCTGCAGTTGTGGGCGCTGATGTGAAAAAAAATAAAGGCCTAATCTCTCGACAAGTATTTACGAAAGTTGGAAGACCGTTTGATCTGCTGGGACATTTGCATTGTGACGTTTTCAATCAAGATAAATTTTTGTTGAACTGTGTACAGCCACGTGTTCGTCTTATCCGCGCAAAGGATGAATATTGTCTCATGGACGATACTACACTTAATTATAAAGTAAATATTGTGCAGGCCTCCTTAATTGTTCGACGCGTGAAACTCAGCCCGGGAATATTGATAGCTCACGCTAAAACGCGTGCAAAGACAACTGCAAAATATCCTTTGACCCGTGTTGAGGTTAACTCTTTTGTTCTGCATAATGGAATTATGGGAGAGACGATAGATAACGCAATTTTAGGGCAACTTCCTAAAAGAATTATACTTGGATTTGTTGACAATGCCAGTTTCAATGGAGCGAGGAAGAAGAATCCCTTCAACTTCCAGAATTTTGGAATCAACTTTTTATGCCTGAATGTCGATGGACGCCAAGTACCTACGAAACCCCTGCAACCGAGTTTTACCTCTGACGGGTGTCTAGATGTGGAAGCTTTTAATACTTTATTTGCGGGGACTGGAACGCATTTTAGTGACCATGGAAATAACATTTCTCGTCTAGCATATTCCGATGGCTTTTGTTTATGCGCCTTTGACCTGACTCCCGATTTATCTGCAAGTTCTGTCGGTCATTGGAATCTCGTAAAGAGTGGGAGTGTTCGTATTGAAGTACGATTCAACAAAGCAACAGAGCAAAATGTAAATTGTCTGCTATATGCTGAATACGATAATTTGTTGGAAATTGACTCAACAAGACAAGTTATTGTCGACTACAGTGGCTGAAAAAGAATACTAAACTATTTAATAGAGGTTCACCACACAATTACGTTAGTTGCGTCCAAACAACCGAGCAGGTGTTACACCATAAACCTTTTCTACCCGGGTCACAAGGCCACGACTATTGTCCTGCGTACCATCGTCTTATGAATACACTTGAGCTCCTGAAGGTACTACCCCATACCGATGCATCAATTGGAGGCATCTATCCTGCTGACCGTGTCCCCTGGACATGGTCCCGGACCTGTGCCATCATCATCAACACCGATAACCACAACCAAGCAGGAAGCCACTGGGTTGCCGTATACCTCAGTTCAAATGGACGAGGAATCTATTTCGACAGCTTCGAAATGCCGCCCTTGACACAAGAATCGCTCAGCGTCTTAAGCGAAATTGCCATGTATATGAATGGAGCCAGAAAAGACTCCAAGATATATCGTCTGATGTTTGTGGCCAGTACTGCATTACTGTGCTTCACTGGTTGTTCAATGATCGGTCTTTACAATCCTTTCATAAACTATTTTCTTCAGACACAAAACGTAACGATCGCATTATTATGAAAATGTTTAAAAAAATTACTCAAAACCGAAATTGTAATCGTAAAAATTTAAGTAAACCTTTTCAGAGCTTATCTGGCAAAGGTATTTTACATTGTAATCAACGTTCNCATCCTTTACAATTAAGAAAATTATGTATCCTATCCAAAAAGAGTAATTTCTGAATAAATAATTTATGTAATCCTATAAATTGAGCGTTATGTAGTCATTTCTTATTATCACAACCCACATTCCACCCACCACCCACTTACCGCCCACTTTCCACCCGCCACTCATTTTCTATCTGGCGGCTATTTTCCACCCACCACCCACTTCCTGTGACCCTCGAACCCCAACTTTGAGGCCCTGCACCCCAGGGGACCCCCCAGCGCGCCGACAGCCTCTTCAAAGGCATGCCGCCGAGGGGGGAGGGGGGACGTGCACGTGCATTTCCTGGAAAAAAAAGGGGGGGGGAATTTTTGGAAAAAAATTCGCCAATAATGCCCTCTTACTACTTTCGTAAGATTTTTCAATGTAATTTGCTCGTACATGTAAGCACGAAATACACATGTAGCCCGTAAGACCTTCAGATCATTGACAATTAAAAGCAGAGGATGTTAAGGCGTAATGGCTACCATATCGCTGATGCAATTGAGGAGTTTTCGATCAATTCACAAACTAATAGCGCCAGGAAGCCACCCACTTTTTAGTGAATAAAACAATGATAGCATGTATCTGCCCATCTGTGTTCAATGCTTTTAGTGAGTAAAGTGGGTAACACTCTTCTACCATCTGTTTCAGTTTTGAAAATCTTTCTAATTCAGTTGATACGATTAAATGGATAGTTTCACCTACGCACTAAGTCTCAGGAATAACGACGCCGGATTGGTCTAAAATGTAATGACAGCGCCATGATTCGAACAGTGACGTAGGAATGAACCCCAAGTTGTAACTAGAAAGTAAGCTGTTGTGAACAAAAAGTAAATCCCGTAAACGAAAAGTCACTTTTCATTTACTATCCTAAAAGTTACAAAAAGGGCGCTTTTAAAAACGAAACTAATTGAGATCATCGGGGCTCATTTTTAGTCTTTGTTAATCACCTTCAAATATGGGGCATTCTCCGTCAAACCAGACAGTCATTTTTCATGATCTCTCAGAATGTCTCACCAATTTTTCAGGGTGTTCTGGAACTCGAAAAAATTATTTCAGATTTTTGTCAGAATTTTCGTACCGCTCATTCTTTCCCTACAATTCAGATTTCCTTTCCCGATGAAAATACCTCATTTCTCCGGTTCTATGCATTCAAAAATGATGATTAAAAAAAAGTGTATTTTTTCCAAACATTAGGATGGAAGTATCATCAAAGGTCGCAAACCATCAGGAGATCCATTTTAGCTCAAAAAAAGAAAAATATTTTTTTTCCCCATTTGGACACTTTTAATTTTTTTGATATTTCTTGACATAATTTTTCAGGTTTCCTGAAGGTCACAAAAAACATTTCAGAGTGGAAAGCCAAAATTCTGTAGCCCAGCGATAAAAAAATTCAAGTCAATACAGCTCTTAGCTCAGTTTTATAGGAATATCTCCGGATCTAATAGGGATAGCGAATTTTTTGTAATAACCGTTTTTGTAGCTCTCAGTCCGCTCTACAAAAAAGGTCTGTTTGGTGAATGACTAGGTTTAGGGTGGATGTGGGATGAAAATGTGGAGGGAGATGTTGGGAAAATTACGTTTAGCCGGATTTAAAAAAATCACACTTTATTTTGTGGGCACGAACCACTAGTCAAAATTTTATGTACACTCTTTGGTAATTTCACTGGTGAATGTCTAATTGCACTGATGCTTGTCTTTTCACTGTGATTCGTTGAATAACTGAAGTTAAACTGAATTTATTCGGCAGGGTGATGTACTGAACAAAAATATTAAATTTGGAATACTAATTGACTGAATATACTAGATCATTATCGTGACGATACTTAAACACAACTGAAGTGACTGACTTGTGACGGAATTCTCGAGAATTCCCCCACCTGTACACAACTTCGCCGTAGAATTAAGTAAATCGTAAGAGTGAGTAGGTAAGTGTGAAGTTATTTTGACCTTTTCCGAGAGAGAGTCGCGATTCCTTTAACCCCAAAGTTAGCACCCCTACCGAAGGGTGATGCAACACCCCTTTTAGCTCCAGCTCGTAGAAACCGGTCTCCCAGAACATCAGGAAGGGCCTCGCGGGGAAAACAACGTTCGATTTCTATAAATAATTAAATTCACGTGTCGATTGTAATGATTTTTCTTTGGCCTCAACAAACACTCAATAAACCCTAACCCAGAAGTCTCGATTATCCAAACACGGCCAACTCATTACCTTCGTTCTCGTAATCCGACAAGTCTGAAACGCCAAAAACCCTAACGCTAAAACTGGACTCCGGGAACAATCAGCAGCTCATTCAATCCTTACATCGTGTATTTAGAGCGCCAGCCGATTTTTAGCAACGCGGAATCGACAAACCGCAACCGGAACCGTATTTTCTTAAAACTAAATACTGATCGTCCCCAAAAATCCAATAACGACAAGAAACATATCGCAAACCATACGCAGAAATGTGGATTACGAGGGTACGGGATTTACTCGGCTGCTCAGTGTGCGGGTCGTGGAGAGAGGGGTGGATTCGTGGACGAGAANCGTTCTCGTAATCCGACAAGTCTGAAACGCCAAAGACCCTAACGCTAAAACTGGACTCCGGGAACAATCAGCAGCTCATTCAATCCTTACATCGTGTATTTAGAGCGCCAGCCGATTTTTAGCAACGCGGAATCGACAAACCGCAACCGGAACCGTATTTTCTTAAAAGCTAAATACTGATTGTCCCCGACAATCCACTAACGACAAGAAACATATCGCAAACCATACGCAGAAATGTGGATTACGAGGGTACGGGATTTACTCGGCTGCTCAGTGTGCGGGTCGTGGAGAGAGGGGTGGATTCGTGGACGAGAACATCAATTAACAAAGCCAATCATCGATCGAGAAACCAATAAACCAATGTCTTAAATTCTAAACGGGATAGGCAAGGTCGATATTGAATAATAAACATAATTGTACTGACGTGTTTCGCTATTGCCGATATTAATACAAAATCGTAAATTCGTACAAATACAAAATTACATCAATGTGACTCAAAATAATTTTAAATACTCTGAAATGATCCATTCAACTCCAAAAGACTCGAAAGATGCGAATAATAATTTTAAGTATGAAAAGGAAAGCGATCCCAATCCAAAGCTGATCGAAAGAAGTAAAAGTATTGTCCACGGGTGGAACACGAATCCGAGAGAGAGAGAGAGAGAGAGAGAGAGAGAGAGAGAGAGAGAGAGAGAGAGAGAGAGAGAGAGAGAGAGAGAGAGAGAGAGAGANTTCTAACCCGGAAATGGAGGTTTTCTCCAGGAAAATAGGTAGCTTACGGTCTCCAATAAATTCCAAAATAATAGGTAGCTTATTCATGAACGTAAGAGAGCTTAGATAATTTTATTGTTCTGGATTCCAATCATAAAGTAAAGATAACTAAAAGATAGCGTCCCTATGCCCAACCGGAATCCAAAACTCAACGAACGCTAGAGAGCATTAAAATGCGCAAAAGGTAGCTCAAGAGCAATTCAGGTAGCCTAATTTTTCTCCCAAAACTCGTTTGAATTTGAGAAATTTCTACCCTTCAAACCATGAGTATCGGTGTTGGCGTCATTCCGAAAGGTAGCGACGCCATTCCGCGTGGTCCAACCGCTTNCTTTCTGGTTTATTTCGGATTTTAGATTTATTCACGGTGACTCCAGGATGACTCCCGGGAGAGTGACAGCAGCGAAAAGTGCACTTACTCAGGTGTGAAGTGCATTCGCGAGGAGAAAAGGCGAACAACTGCCTTAANCACGAGTACTTACCATAGTCTGGAGCGTTGAATTCGACGGTAATTGGGTTGATTAGCCTCGATGGTTAATTCCGAACTAATTTCCGTAAGGGAACAACGCGGAGTGGTAACTCATACGTGGTCGTCCGGGTGGACACTCTAATGGTGACTATCGCGTGTGTCCGCTCGGGCCTGTTGCATAGTGGTGGGGAGTCTGGGGGAGACTAGCCCCGTACGGTGCTGACTCGAGTGCCGGAGACGCGAACTATCGATTCCCGGGGTAATTGTGCGCGAAATATTTAAAGATTTAAATTTAAATTTTCCTATAATTGATTCTAATTATTTTACGGAACAAAACTGAAATGACTTGAACTCAACGTGAAATTGAGATGGCTGAGCGGATCTTCACTCCATCTACGACCCGAATAAGGTAGCTTATCTACAGAGGGCACTCTCCGGAGAGGAATTAGGACTTTACCAATGAAAACTCAAACGCAAACTTAACTAAACTAAAAGCCCAATGGCGATCCGTTTCGACGACTGGGCAATCGTCTCCACGGCCTTCCAACTGAAAGCCCTAACACTCTCGCTCAAGGGAGCGCAAGCATTTCAACTCGACCTATGTACTCACTCTATCGACAAACCAAAAGGGTTACAGAAAACACTGGGTAGCACATTATCTTGGCCAAATATTCCACGGTGATATCCTGATCCTTAACCGAATTTACGTAGGAAAATCTCAAAATTACTAAACTTTAACTCAACAAAAATGACTCGAAAAAAAGAAATATCTGCCAAATATGTGGTTTATTTAATGAAGTTATTTAATGAATATTGTTCTAAAATTTTAGGGAATCGATTCACGCGATAGGTAACCAATTTAAGTAGTTTTCCGAACTTAAGGTAGCTCTGAAGTAGAGTTAAGGTAGCAGGTAGCTCTAATTCTCCGTATAGATTTTTATCGCGACAAAAAGGTAACGGTTTATAAAATTTTACTCTCTCTCTCTCTTTCTCTCTCTCTCTCTCTCTCTCTCTCTCTCTCTCTCTCTCTTTCCATACATAAATACCCTGGAGTTCCGCAGGTGACGAATTCGCCTGGAATTTCGTCACACGATACACATTAAAAACGAGAAAAAGTAAAATCTCCGGTTCAAGTAATATTAAAGTTTTTGTTCTCTTTTAGTTTCAGTTACCTTTCTGGTTTATTTCGGATTTTAGATTTATTCACGGTGACTCCAGGATGACTCCCGGGAGAGTGACAGCAGCGAAAAGTGCACTTACTCAGGTGTGAAGTGCATTCGCGAGGAGAAAAGGCGAACAACTGCCTTAAGTCCCCCTTTTCCGAACCTCCAGATACCTGCCGTTCAGTCATTATGGATAAAAACCCCTTGGGTTAACTCAAAAAAAAATATAATTAACGGCGAAATGCCTGAATAAGTTCAAAACCCATTCAAATCGAAGTCCCCGCGTGCTCGTTCACATGAGCCCGCCCCAGCGGCAGCTAGACGGCGTGCCAGTCGCGCCACCCAGCTGAGAACCTCCGCCGGTTAGACGCAGTTTACGAGAGAGTTGGACCCGAGCAACCACTGCGACGACATCCCCGAGAAGATCTGCAGTGATTGAGAGAGTCGGTGGAGACCATCGCCGAGGGACCACACGAGGAACATGGTAAGTACATTTTTGTTCACCATGTGCACTCTCTCCCGAGGAGAGAAGTGCATCTATTCCCAGTGTGTCCAGTGATAACCTCCGGGAAAAGTGCACCGGCGGTCACAAGAGTGACACCGAGATGCATTCCCAACGACCAGAACTCCTTCGAGCGAGAGGAAAAATGCACCAGTGAGTGCATAAAACCCTCGTTCCGCTTCCTAGACCTCTCCCCAGTGATAAAAACCTCCGTGACCTTTCAGTGATAGTGACAACGGACAGTGAGACCCAATGAAAGGTCGCACATGGCCCATGCCCTGTCATGGCGCCATTGTGCCCTCTCCATTCACCGGGAGATCTTGTGAACAATTAATGAACCTTCTGAGTGCATAATTAGTTCACTGGAATCCTCGGGAACGTATGGGGAATGTCCAGTGCCAATTTTAGTGGGAAAAAGTGGATAAAACAGGCCTACAAATGGACACCTGCTCCTCACGTGCCGTGGGTGACGCTGTCGTGTACATGGCGGTTTATTCTCTTCCCTGAGCGAATTGAAGCCTCAAATGAGTGCTCTTCTAGCTCACTAAAGCTCCCCCAAGGTCTGAATTTATTAATTTAAGGTTTCTTGGAACACAAGATCCCGAAAATTACGACATTGAAGCTCTTGAGCTCCAGGGATTTTCCTGTGACGCCACGACGCTCTTGATGGAGGATGGACTCGAATATGGGGCAAAATGGCACTCTCAAGTGACATTTGCATATTGAAGTCCCTCGCCCATTAATTGTCATTTATGATTCTGAGGAGATTCGCCGAGATCGTCGCATCGGAATTATTATAGCCTTCGGATCCTCCAGCACTCCAGTCTCTGGACGATCCGGAGAGATCGTTGGCTTGAATTCTTCAGACCCGCCATTTCCCTTCGTGATAACCTCTCTCTCATGTTCAATTCGCGTACTCTCACTCTCGGGAATTTAATTGAACTTAATTTGGGTTAAATTTATTTGAAATTAATTTGGTTGAAGTTAATCGAAATTAATGTATTTTATTTGTGAAGAATAGAAATTCCACCTGAGTTGAAATATTATCGAGAAATTGAATAGATCCCGGAGTAAGTTTAAAGTACTTCTCTTATCTCTCAGTTAATTAATTCTCTGATCCTTCCTTTTGATTTTTCGGTGCATTTTGTTAAATTCGCGACATCCTTCTTAAGACTGAGCGACCGATCCTACCCCGCTCTCCGAATCCCTCCGAGCTAGTCGAGCTAATTCCGCAACCTCTCCCTTGGTTTCCCCGATTATGGCTAAGTTTTTCGTATGGTTCTCTTTGATGCAGTTCGTTGACACCGCTGGAACAAAAGTCAGCTGGCGCCCGACAACATTTTCTCATTTTCCGTTTTTCTTTGTTTATTCGGTTTTCGAGGATTTTCATGGGGACATCGAGGAGCAGAGGCCGAAGGTGACAATACTCCGGCTGTTTTGAGTTTCGCATCGAGTTATGGATAAGTCTACGGTTTATATTTTAAGTTTTGAGGTTCACGTTGGTTAGTGCCGTCACAGACTCTTCCGGGTGTCGCGCTAACCTGCGCTAACCCGAGGGGTCACAGAGATTTTCGGAGATGGCCGAGTTATTTGACCGTGACAAATATGGAGATTTTAGCTGCATTTCGAACACCCCGGAGGCAATTCATCATCAGGGATGATGAATTAATGGTGATTCTAGTCCTGTTGAGCTTCTTTTGCATCATCGTCTGGAGGTTCCTCTGGAGGTGGTAGATCTGATGGCAGTAGGCAAAGCTTGGTGATTGGTCTGTCAAGCTCTGTATAGGTTGTTCTGATATTTTGTATGATTGGTGATCCATCTGCCTGCCTTGGTACTTCTGCTTTTGCGGTTCTTATGGTTGGGACTCTCGTTAGCCCATCTGCTCCTGGGCGTGTCCCAATGACTCGTCCGATTGGCCATTGTGCTGGTGGATAATTTTCGTCGATCATCAGCACCATGTCACCAACCTTGATGTTCTCTTCTCGATGTGTCCACTTATAGATTGCTTGATAACATTGAAGAGACTCTTTGGCCCACCTGGACCAGAATTATTGGGTTAGCTGCGTTACCAGGTTCCATCTCTGCAGTTTGCTGGGGTTCTTGTCGATGATTGATGGCTCTAGAATCAGTTGAAGAGGCTCACCTATCAGGAAGTGTCCTGGGGTGAGTACTTGGAGATCGTTAGGGTCATCTGACATGGGACAGATCGGCCTGGAATTTAGGCAGGCTTCTATCTGGATCACGACACTGTTGAGTTCCTCAAATGTGAGTGTTGTTGTCCCCAAGACTCTTCTAAGGTGATACTTTGTTGATTTCACGGCTGCTTCCCACTTGCCACCCAAATGGGGTGCTCGTGGTGGTGAAAAGCTCCATTGAGTCCCATTGGTGGCGAGAGCAGCCTGAACCTGCTGATTTTCTCTGGATGCTCGGTGATAGATCTTCTCTAAGATCTCTGCTGCGCCCACGAAGGTAGTGGCATTGTCACTGTACATGACAGCTGGAATACCACGTCTTCCGGTGAATCTCTTGTAGGCTCCGATGAAGGCGTCAGTTTTCTGTCTGGTGACTTACTCTAGGTGAACTGCTGATATGGTGAAGCACACAAAAACTGCAATGTGCACTGGCCCTGGTTGTGCATTCGTTGGTCTCCATTTGAGGATGGCGAATGGTCCTGCATAGTCCACCCCTGTGTGGAGAAATGCTCTCTTGCTGGTGAGATTCTCGTTGCTGGTAATTGGCCTATCTGTTGCTGGGCCTGTCTTCCTCGGTGTCTGGTGCAGATGGCACAGCGTTGAATATACGCTCTAACTATGCCTCTGCCACCGATTATCTAGTACCTTTGACGTGTGTAGGCCAAGGTGAGTTGAGTTCCTCCGTGGAGTATTTTGCGGTAAGCTTCTTCGATGACTAGTGTGGTGAGGCGTGACTGGCGAGGCAAGATTATTGGGTGAATTTCATCTGGATTTAGCTGCGAGTTCTTGAGGCGTCCTCCAAGTCTCATGATCCTTTCGCTGTCTAGTGTGGGTGGCAGCTTAGCTAGTTGATGATTTCTCGGTAGTTGGTGATTTTTCTGGAGTACTCGAATGGCTGGCGCAAAGTATTGATGTTGGGTTATCTTTACCCAAAATAACCTCGCGTCGTTGAGTTCTCTTATTGTCAAGACAGGTCCCGGGGGCGTTGGCTGCCTCCTGAATCTGTCGATAGCTCTATTGACCGTAGCTGTTACGGCTAGCAATTTAGCCATCGTCTGATACCTGTTGAGTAGCTCTGCAATTTCGTTGATTTTAATTGCAACTGGATGGGCTGGTGCTGGTTTTGCTTCTCTGACCACCTCTGGGATGTCCATGGCTGGAGCATCAATTGATGATTGTGGCCATTCTTCAGGATCCTGATTGATCCATTCAGGTCCCGACCACCACACTTGATGATCTGCTAGCTGGCTCGGTGATATGCCTCTGGAGGCACAATCAGCTGGATTCTCCTTCCCACTGACATGTCTCCAGGTAGCATTCGGGAGAGTTTCCTGGATCTTGACGACCCTGTTGTGGACGA
This sequence comes from Diachasma alloeum, assembly GCF_001412515.2. Lineage (NCBI taxonomy): Eukaryota > Metazoa > Arthropoda > Insecta > Hymenoptera > Braconidae > Diachasma > Diachasma alloeum. Next base: position 17,064 of record NW_021681072.1, read on the forward strand.
AGTCCTTCCATTTTGATGCGTGGCTCCTGATCCAAGCTAGTGTTACTGAAGGGTCAGACCAGAGATAGGTGTCTACCTGGTCGAGTTGGAGCATTTGCTTCATTGATGCCACTAGCTGAGTCAGTAGAAGAGCCGCTGTGAGCTGTAGACGAGGGATGGTCATGCGCTTGAGTGGTGCTACCTTCGTCTTCGCGCATGTCAGCCCTGTTGATGTTGAGTCGTTGAGGGTTTTGGTGCGAATATACACTACTGCACTCATGGCTACCGTTGAAGCGTCTGCAAATCCATGAATTTGGATGTTGAGTGTCTCTGTTGAAATTCTCAGCCATCTAGGTACAGTTACTCTGTCTAGGTCGTTGAGATTCTCTCGGCATGGCTTCCAGCGTTGAACATACTCGTCTGGAAGAGGATCATCCCATTTTAATTTCAATCTCCAAAGATCTTGTAGGTGAATCTTCCTGCATGGCGAAGCCCTTGTAGCTGCGTTGCGATCTCCTTGAGATCGTCTTCTGTCTCTGCACCGCCGTAAATATCGTCAACGTAACGACCTCTGGTGTGTGTCTCTACTGCTGCTGGGAAGCGGTGCCCTTCATTTTCTGCTAGTTGTTGAAGAACTCGTAACGAAAAACCATGGAGAACAATTTAGTCCACAGGTGACTGTCGTTAACTAGTAGGTGACTGGTTGTTGATTCTCGTCGATCCACAGGATTCTCTAAAGATCCCGGTCATCTTGGTGAACTCGTATCTGGCGGAACATCTTGACAATATCCGTGCCAAACACGAGCCTGTACCTCCTCATCTACGTTAGGATAACCATGGCATCGTTCTGAAATTTTTCACCAGAATACAGTATATCATTAAGTGACATACCTGATGAACTGGGGCTGGAACCATTGAATACGACTCTCAGCTTCGTGGTGATGGCCTCCTCTCTCAGTACCCTGTGATGTGGAAGATAATAGGCTGACACGGGTTCTGGAGTGTCTGGTGCTATTCTCATGTGCCCCAGTGCTGCGCACTCGTTGATGAACTCTCTGTACAACTGGGAGTATGCTTGATCTGTGTTGATTAGACTCACGATCGATTTGAGTTGACGTGCTGCTTTAAATTTCGATTCTCCAAGCGCTGCTGCTGAAGTTTTGAGGGGCAGTCTCACGATGTATCGCCCGGTGTTGTCTCTGCTATGAGTTGCTTTAAAGTGCGTCTCGCACTCGTAGTCATCTGGTGAAAGCTCTGATGTTGATGATCTCTCGTTTGGCAGTTCTTCCTGGACCCAAAATTTCTGGAGAAGCTCTAGAAGTTGTTCATTTGAAGATTCTCGTACAGCTGATAGACATACCTTTATTGAACAATTTGTGCATTCGATTGGTCCGGAGAGTATCCAACCGAATACTGTGCGTTGGCCAACTACCCTCGATTGCTTTGACTTGACAACTTCATCCATGATAATCCGCCCATAGTTGTCAGCCCCTAGTATGATGTCGATTGGTCCAGGCCTTGGATAATGGGGATCGGCTAGCTGAAGATTCTGAAGTGAGCCGATCCTCGCTGATGAGCATGAGAATGACGGAATTATTGCGGTGAGCTTCTTTACAATGTGGGCGTTGAGTTGCAGTTGATGAGTCCCATGGCTCGCTTGTAGAATGACTGAAACTATTCCTCTGGTGTGTCCTGAATTAATTCCACCAATTCCCACTAGCTCCACTGTTGATGCTCTTCTCTGTAAATGCAGTTGATTAACTAATTATTCGGAGATAAACGATACCTCTGAACCCTGGTCGATGAGTGCTCTGGCTTTTGTCGTGAATCCTCTCGGTGATATAACTTTTACTCGTGCTGTTGCCAACAGCACTGACTGTTGATCTGCTTCTCCTTGGTGATTTTCGTGGTTGATGTTCTCTGCTTTCTCATTGACCATTTTGTTATTGAAGTTCACTGCTACTGGTGGTGATGTACTGGATTCTAATGTTGAGGAATGATCAATGAGATGGTGAGTGTGATATTGAGGTTGCATTCATTCACTCACTGTTCCCGTGATCCTCTTGCTGCCTGGACGTTCTGGCATTCTGGATGGGCTCAGCTGAAGTGCGTCAGGCTGGAGGCGGGCTCATCGTCCATGAGCTCCCTCCATGGATGAGAGTGCGGTGATACCGGCTGCATTTGTGGCACTTCTTGTCCGACGTGCACTTGGCCTTCGTGTGTGGCCCTAAGCAGTTGAAGCACAGCCCCTTGGTGATAACGATGTCGTTTCTCTTAGCTGGGGTGAGTTCAATGAACCTCTGGCAGGATGCGATGAAATGCTTGTCCTGACAGTAGGCACAGCAGTTCCTTGGAAGTGGCCTTTCTGGCTCCTTATTTTCCTGCTGGTGAGTTGCTGCTGTGTAGGTGCTCTTTTTCTTTGGTGGAGCTGACTTCTTCATGGCTGTATTGATTTCCTTCGTTGGTAACAGCTTTGCTCCTGGGTTAATTCCTCTGCTGCAGGCCTCGATGAATGCCACGAACTCCTTAAGGCTTGGGAAATCCTTGGAGTCTCTCAGCTTTAGTTCCCACTACTTGAGTGTCTCTGCATCGAGAGATCTCCTCAGCAAATGGGCTATCAGCTGTTCAGCGATGTTCTCCTTCGTTAACCCCATCACATCTTGCAGTTGATCGAGGGTTTCCAATGCTGCTGCTCCATTGGCACTGAGGTTCTCTTCTGTCGCTTGGGTGATTTTTGGCAGCATTAGAATTCTGTTGAACAGCGACTGAGCGACGAGCCTAGGGTCCTCGTACTTCCTGGTGAGTTTCTGCCAAGCCTTTTCATAGTTTTCGTCCGTGGCCTGAAAGGTTGAGAGAAGAGCTGTTGCAGGACCTCTCGGGCATCTCTTCAGTCTCACCAATTTCTGTACTGGTGGAATTGACGTTACGTTTCCCACCAGTGATAAGAAAAGGTCACTGAACTCTTTCCATTCCTCTGGTTTCCCATCGAATGGCTTGATGTCGAGACGCTTTAGCTGATTTGCCTGGTTTTGATCCGTTGAGCTGCTAGTTGAATCCTTCTTCCTTGCAAGTTGACCCTTCAGCCGAGCAATGAGCATCAAGGCTTGTCATCTTGTCCTGGTGGCTCGTTCATGTATCCTCTCGGACGTACTCATGATCAGGGGGAAGAAACTCGGCTAGAATGGCATAAATTTGAAAATATTCGTTCCATTCTGCCTCGATTATCCCTTTGTGCCCGTCTAACTCCTCTAGGGTGAGGTCCTCTTCGCTTTCAACGTCCGGCAATGGATTCAACTCTACCTTGAATGTTAATAGTCTTAATTGACCTTCCTGCTGCATGGTGAGTGCTGTTTTTGAAGCTGCAGGCGTTGACTCTTGTTGAGCGGGCTCTTTTGATCCTGACGATCCACTTGGACTGTTGATTTCCTCAGGAGTGGTGATCGGCTTAGTTATAACTGCTTTATTTTTTGCTGGCAGTCCCTCTTCTTGTGTGACTTGCACAATTTCCTCACTACCGCTCCCTGGTTGTTGAATTTCTTCTTTGGGTTCGTTGACCTGAGTGTCATCTGCCATGGTAATTGTCCGTGCTAAGTTGTCGGTTTAGGTGAGTTATCGGCTGTTGAGGGGCTACGGATGGCTGTTGAGTTACCGACTGCCGAGAGTTGGGTGAGTTACAGACTGCCGAACTTTGATGAGTCGCCTGCTACGTGGCGCACGTGGCCAAGCGTTGGTGGGCTTCGGCGACACTCGTCACTCCCGAGATTTCCCGATCTCCGACAATGATACACTCACTATGTCCTTTGTTACCCCGTCGCTCTTGCGGGTGTAAACAAAGCGAATGTTCTAGCACTATCCGTTGATTTGCCCGTGCGAACCCCGAAAGTTTGTTCGACACGAGGCGTCCCTTGAATTTTCCACAACACTTTACACACGTTTTCACCCACTATCCGGCTCGAAGGACCACTGTTTGGTGAATGACTAGGTTTAGGGTGGATGTGGGATGAAAATGTGGAAGGAGATGTTGGGAAAATTACGTTTCGCCGGATTTAAAAAATCACACTTTATTTTGTGGGCTCGAACCACTTGTCAAAATTTTATGTACACTCTTTGGTAATTTCACTGGTGAAAGTCTAATTGCACTGATGATTTTCTTTTCACTGTAATTCGTTGAGTCACTAAAGTTAAACTGAATCTATTCGACAGGGTGATGTACTGAATAAGGATATTAAATTTGGAATACTAATTGACTGAATATACTAGATCGTGACGATACTGAAACACAATTGAAGTGACTGACTCTTCCGGGTGCCGCGCTAACCTGTGTCCGTTGACCCGAGAGGTCACGGAGATTTTCGGAGATGGCCGAGTTAGTTGACCGTGACAAATATGGAGATTTTAGCTGCATTTCGAACAAGGTCTTAATAAAACGTTCGATATCTCTGTTAGATTCCGAGATATTGATTGAAAACTCTCTTATAAGCAAACTCGAATGAGACTTTTTCACCGCTTGGCGACTGACTTCTTCAGATTGGAATAATTCAGTTTGGAAGAATTGGTAATGACAAAGTTGTTAAGGTATTTTACTTGCTACATCCAGAAATCCACCTTTGATCACTGATTTCGCACCGATTCGCGTGATGGAAATGAGCCCTAATTTTTCAAAGGCCTGAAGCACTGAGAGTGCAACAGAGAAAGTTGTTAATTTATTATACATTAGCAATTATTAAACCGAATCAACACTTTAAATATCGCCTAATTCTTGGGAGATGTAGTTAATTAACTATTGCTTCGGACGATAGATTCTTCTTAGTTGCTCAAGTTGCTAGTTTTTCCGTGGGGAGCTAATTTTATCTCAATTTTTTTAGCTTTTGTCATCTCCAAGCAATACCTGCTCAAATTTGATAATTAATATATTCTGAACTAAACTTCAGAAAATTATGACAAAAATCCAGGGAATGGAGGAGGGGGCCATTCGAATCAGGTACAATAAAAGGGGGGGTCAAACTGGAAGGCTGTAGCTAGTATAATCTCTTAATTTCTGTTGAAAAAAAAAGTGAAATAGAAGAAATGGTGGGAAGTGTCTGCAAGGATTTAATGTTTTTTTCCAATTAGTTCAATAGCGAAGCAGTAAATCGATTCAATCGTGACCCTTTTGACGTTTAACTCTTGTGACGTTTGACCATCGTGGAATTCAACCATTCTTTTGTGAACATCGTGACGTTTGATTCTCATGAAATTTGATGATCCCCTTGCAACCCTCGGGACGTTTGACTCTCGTGACCTTTGACCCTCGTGAAATTTGACCATCCCCTTGTGACTCTTGTGTCGTTTGGCTCTCGGAAAATTTAACCATTCCTTTGTGACTCTCGTGACGTTTGACCGTTGTCATATGATGACATTGATTTCACTGGGATCACAATTGATTACATCAGCCAGTGATACCACGATTATGCTTATGAATTGCCCCTCACCAAACGGTGAGACAGTATAAATAAATTTCGCTTATTGGGGAGTCTTCAATCAATATCTCGGAATCTGAGAAAGATGCCGACCTTTTCGTTAGGACCTTCTTTGTAGAACGGATTGAGAGCTACAAAAAAGGTTTGTTTGAAACGTAGTTAAAATTCAGTACATCAACGGTTGACCACAGATCGGCCACTTACGAAAATCTTCGGGAAACCTCGGGTCAACGGTCAGGCCTAGTCAATCATCGAATCTCAGCGTTAGTTAGTCTCAGATCATTGTACCAAGCAGTATCGCACCTTAGTAGCTCTTTGAACCTCACCTAGCTCACTAGTTATCAAGTACATCACGGTCTGTCGTATAGCACGTTTTGAATGGAATTCAACTCTGTAGAGTTTAAACCACAGTACATTAGCGTCTATTAACTCGGCGATAGAAATTCAGTAAAAGAAAATCACGTTATTTATTGGCCATTCAACCAGTGACTCACAGTGCAAAATCGATAGACAATTAAATTAACTCAGTACGATCAACAAGTGATAAGCTGTTTTTGTAAATTTGACAAAGCGTGGTTCGAACTCGAGAATAAATGCACGTAGATATTAGTTCAAGACTCTCAACAATTATTTCACACCGACAATCCTCTAACCTCCCAATCCACCCTAAATCTAGTTCCTCACCAAATATTGGTCCTTCGAGCCGGATTTGAGAGTAATTAGTGTGATCGAATTCGGGTGAATTTAAAAAGACGCCTCGTGTAACGAACTTTCGGGGTCTACATGAGTCGGTCGACGGAGAGAAACTCAACGGACAGTACCAGTCGTGTTTGTGCCAGTGTTTACATTCTCAGAACAATAGAAGTGTAAACAACAGTGTCCTCCAGTGCCTCAACGTGTTGTGAAGTCGAGAGTCAGCGGAAATTACCGAGTGTCGCCGAACCCTTTCAGCGCGGGCCCACGCGCCTAGCAACAGGCGGCACTCCAGAGCAGCAGAGTCGACCGTTTACCGACGCAGTACATCACCTCAACGATTGGTAACTCTCGGCGGTCGGTAAAGTAGACACTCTCGCATTCACTCACCGCGGAATCTGACAGGTTGTAAACAACACAGTACATCACCATGTCAGACCCCGAAACAGTAATTGAGAATAAGATTACAGATGAATAATGATTCAGTAGACCCCTCCGCGACTTCAGAAACCTCACCAGCAGAAATTCCAACGGTTGTCATCGACACACCATGGAGATGCCCTCATTCAGGGGGATAAATTAATTGCGGATGTCAACAAAAGATATTCCGAAGCAATTCAGATTACAGAGGAGGGTCTCACCGTACATCAACTCAGTCAGTCGAGACAGATTCAGCTCAGAGTAAACAGCATCATCGAGGTCTACCACGAGCTCACCAGGGTCAACATGACCGACGAGGATGTCACCTCCAAGGAATTGGACGGTCATGACAGGATCCTGGATTCGGAATGGACAGAATTACTCACCATTTAGGAAAGCCTGATAGAGTCCATTCCTCACGATCACCCGTAACTAGCAAACCGAGTGCACGAGCAGGCAGCCACCACCAGAAAGCAGTGTGTGAGGCTGATCAACAGGCTGAGGGGTCATTTAGCTGAGAAAATTCAACTGATCAGTACATCGCCAGACGCCCTACAGCATAATCAGCTGAGGGAACGCGCTCTGAAGACCCTCGACGGGGACCCTTCAGAGTGGCAGGAATTCAGTGACTTTTCGCCGTGAATGATTCCTGAATATAATCAACACATTCACTTTCTCATTGGTCATTCTCAACAGTTAAACCCAGTACATCAACAGCAGCAGTTAACTTCAACAATCAACTGACCAATGAGAACTCGAAGTCAACTCAACTCCAGAAGATCAACAATCGGTGCTGTTGGCGACAGCCCGAGAAATAATCAAATCACCAAGAGGATTCTCCAGCAAGGCCGGAGACCTCATCAATCAGGAACAGAGGTGTCATTCATCTCCGAGTTACGAGTACATCAACCAGAACAGATTCCAGAGTATCAACAACGTGCAGACATTCAACAAGATGATCCAGTGAATTGCTACCAAGATTTATAATTCAACAGTAACCTCATTGATCTTCAGGAAGAATGAGAACCTCACCAATCAACTGATCAATGAGAGAGAACATCAACAGCAGACATCGCGGGGAAGTCAGAGATTCCAGGGAATGAGAGCTAAGTATCATTTTCCATTTATTATTAATTTGCAAGTGATACGTTTCTCACCCTGTGCTTCTCCCCCTAGCAATCATCACCAATATGCTTGGCGTCGATCGAGGGGATTTATGCCTCCTTCTTGTCGACAACGGGCTTACCAGAAAGAAGAATATCATCAGCAGGAGGGCAAAGACTCACCAATGAGACGCGACCATCAGAACAGCAGTTATCACATCAACTATAACTCCGAAGATCATCAATGGAGTTCAGCAGACTTGGGATCGGCGTTTCAGAATAGTTTCACCTAGCCGACTTAAATGAACAGCAGACTGGTACAATCAGTTATAGCAGGAACTTGACAACAGAGGCGGTTCAATGTCAAGTTCACGTCAACCAGAAGAAAATGTGTCGACACAATTTTGATTAGACGCTATCAAGCTCAATCAATCCAGGTTACTCAGCGAAGTTTGCCTCAACTGCAGTACAGGACTCTTCAATGAGCAACATCACAGAGCTTCATCACAAGTCAGGGACCAGCCATCAACAGCAGAAGTCAACTGAAGGAACAATGTTAAACCTTCAAGTCGACATAGCTCAATGCCCTGGCATTGATAACATTCAATGCCCCCGGCATTGACAGAAAAATGAACACCAGAGCTATCACACAGAGGATCAACAAGAGTGGAACAAGGTTACGATCCACATCATAGAGACATCAGAACTTCCAGAAGCCTCTTCAGCATCTCATCTACCGCATCAAGGGCCTGGAAAGGAAATCAATCAGAAGCTGAGAGCCGTATTGAAGGACTCCAGCCATCAACAACAGATCAGCATTCAGAATACTCAGAGTTATCACCAGACGAGCTGAAGTGCAAGAATCGCTTCAGACCAATAGCAGAGATTCAACGGGACGTTACATCGTGAGGTTCTCATTGAAAACATCTTCAGCAGCTCTCAGGGAGTCGAAATTCAAGACTTCACGTCAGCTGAGATCAGCAGTCAGTAAACTCACCAATAATCAGGCATATGCCCAACTGTACAAGGAGTTCATCAATGAGTACGAGGCTTTGGGTCATATGAGAAGAGCAATAGAGTCCCCAGAACCCACTCCAGTTTATTATCTTCCTCACCATGGGGTTCTGAGAGCACAGGCAATCACCACAAGTTGAGAGTCGTCTTCAACGGCTCCAGCTGCAGTTCATCAGGAAAGTCACTCAACGATATACAGTATCCTGATGGAAAACTTCAGGGCAACGCCATGAACGTTTCAACATGGACGAGAAAGCACAGGCTCATGTTTGACACTAACGAAGATAGGATATTCAAGCAAATACGAGATCACCAAGACGATTGAGATCTTCAGAGAATTTTGTGGGTTGACGACAAGCAGCAATTCACCTACCGGCTCACCACCGTCACCTACGGTCTCAATTGCTTTCCATGGCTATCTCTGAGAGTTCCCCAGAAACCAGCAGTGGATGAAGGTCATCGATTTTCAGCAGCCGTCGAGACAATCGCCAGAGGTCGTGACATAGACGACATCTACGGCGGAGCAGACTCACCAGTAGAACTCAAGGAGATAGCATAGCAGCTACAAGGACATCGCCAGGCAGGAGGCTTCCCTCTCCAGAAGTAGAGCAGTAATTGCCCTCAGCTCTTGCATGAGCTCGGCCTATCAACAGAGGGAGAAGTCAACCAGGTTGAAGAGTCCGTCACCAAGGTACTGGGTCGGTGTTGGCATCAGTCGTCCGACACATTCCAGTACAAATTCAGAGACTTCAACACAGAGACGATCACCAAGAGAATTGTCTCTTCAGAGATAGCCCAGATCTTCGATCCGTTGGGTTTTATCGCTCCAGTCGTCGTCCAGAGGATAATTCTCCTTCAGGATCTCCAGAAACTCAAATGTAATTGGGATGACCCTCTCCAGAAAGAGTACAGTCACCGGTGGGAGTCATTTCGCCAGGAACTCACCGAGTTGGATAAAGTTGCAGTTCTCAGATGGCTCAAGCTCTCACCTCAGACACTCAACATTCAGCTACAAGGATTTGCAGACGCCTCAACAGTAGCTATGAGTGCGGTGAGCATACATTCGCACTCAGAACATCAACGAGCCAGCCTCAACAACCATAGTCAACAGTCAGTCAGATCAAGCGCATGACGATTCCACGTCTGGAACTCATCGCAGTTCTCCCGTTAACTCAACTAGTAACCTCAACGCAGAAAATGCTCCAGTTAGACCAGACAGAAACTCACCTTTGGTCAGGCTCAGCAGGGACACTCGCGTGGATCAGGAGTCCACCCTCAAGATGAAGAGACTTCGTCCACAACAAGATTGATCAAAATCCAGTAAATTCTCCCGAATGCCACTTGGAGATACGTCAGTGAGAAGAAGATTCCAGCCGACTGCGCCTCCAGGGGCATAACTCAAGATCAGTTAGCAGAATATCACCTCTGATGGACGGGACCTGATGGGATGAATCAGAACCCTGAAGACTGGCCACAATCAACCATCGATGCTCCACCCATGGACATCCCAGAAGTGGCCAAAGAAACCAATCCAGTGAAAGCCCACCCAGTTGTACAGAGAATCAACGAGATAGCCGAGCTCCTCAACAGAACCAGCACGATGGCGAAGCTGTTCGCAGNATTAGCAGTCACAGCGACCAACAACAGAGCCATCGACAGATTCAGGAGGCGAACAATGCCCCCGGGATCTATCCTGACGACCAGAGAAATCAACGATGTGAAATTATTTTGGGTAAAATAACACATCAGTACTTCGTTTCAGCTCTCCGGGTACTCGACAAAAATCAACAGCTACCCAGGAGTCACCAACCCAGAACTTCAGAACATCACCCAGAAGAGATCCACCCAATAATCTTGCCACGTCAGTCCAGATTTACCACACTCGTCATCGCAGAAGCTCACCAGAAGACCCTCCATGGAGGGACTCAGCTCACCTTAGTCTACACTTGGCAACGTTACAGGATACTCGGTGGCAGAGGCACAGTTAGAGCATACATTCTACGCTGTGCTATCTGCGCCAGACACCGAGCTAGTCAAGCTCAGCAGCAGATGGGTCAACTGCCCGCAACCAGAGTCTCACCAACAAAAGCATTTACAAATGCTCAAGCTCGGGATCAGTGCACATCGCAGTGTTGGTGTGCTTCACCATCTCAGCCGGTTACCTACAGCTCGTCAGCAGAGAAACAACAGAAGCCTTCCTCGCAGTCTACAAGAGATTCACCGGAAGACGGGGTATTCCAGCTGTCATGTACAATGACAACGCCACCACCTTCGTTAGCGCAGCAGATCAACAAAAAAAAGGCTCCATCACCAAAATATTCAGGCTGCTCTCGCCACCAATGGGAAGCAGCCGCGAATTCAACGAAGTATCACCTCAAGAGAGTCTTGGGAACGACAACATTAACATTTGAGGACCTCAACACCATCTGGATTCAGATTGAAGCCTGTCTAAACTCCAGGCCAATCTGTCCGATGTCAGACTACCCAGAAGATTTCCAGATTCTCACCCCAGGACATCTCTTGACCAGCGAATCTTCAAGTAATACCAGAGTCCTCCTACATCGACGAGAATCCTCTCAAGATGAGGAGATGGAACCCAACGACTCAGATAGTTCAACGGTTCTGGTCCAGGTGGTCCAAAGAGTGTCTCCAACCATATCAGTCGATCTACAAGTGGAAGACACGTCAGCAGAACATCGAGGTTGGTAACATGGTGCTGATGGTCGACGATAACCTTCCACCAGCCCAGTGGCCAATCGCCAGAGTCATCGCGACTNATAAATGCACGTAGATATTAGTTCAAGACCCTCAACAATTATTTCACACCGACGATCCTCTAACCTCCCAATCCACCCTAAATCTAGTTCCTCACCAAACAAGGTTATTACAAAAACTTCGCTATCCTTGTTAGATGCGAAGATATTCTGAGACAACTCAGCTGAGAGCTGTATTGATTGTAATTTTTTTATCGCTGGGCTACAGAATTTTGGCTTTCCACTCTGAAATTTTTTTTGTAATCACCGGGGAACCTGAAAAATGATGTCAAGAAATATGAAAAAAAAATTAAAAGTGTCCAAGTGGGGGAAAAAAAATATTTTTCTTTTTTTTTTAGCTAAAATGGATTTCCTGATGGTTTGTGACCTTTGATGATACTTCCATCCTAATGTTCGGAAAAAATACACTTTTTTTTTTAATCATCATTTTTGAAAGCATAGAACCGGAGAAATGCGGTATCTTCAGCGAGAAAGAAAATCTAATTGTAGGGAAAGAATGAGCGGTACGAAAATTCTGTAAAAAATCTGGAATACTTCTTTCGAGCCCCAGAACACCCTGAAAAATTGGTGAGACATTCTGAGAGATAATGAAAAATAACTGTCTGGTTTGACGGAGAAGGCCCCATATATAGAAACGAAAATCGATTCCTAATAATTAAATTAGACTATTTCCCCTATTTCTCAAATAATAAATATTCAAGTGAATATGGTGAAATTTTTTGGAAAATCATAACTCTGAAAAAAATCGAATCCCCCTAAAAATTCTATGAGAGCGTGATCTCATGTACTCCTTCTCAGAAAAAAAAATCGTGATGACAATCGGAAACATAAATTTTTTTTCATTTCTTATTAGATGTGGAATTGCTATTTTAGAGGTCCTACAGTTTAAGGAGATATCTCTGCATTTTTCTAATTTATAAATATGTACATTTTAAAAATAATTTAACACGTGTCACAGAATCGTGAATTGTTGGTGAACTATGGAAAAATGGTAATTTAATACAAGAAGAGTGAAAGAAAATTAAAATACACAAGGTCAGCTTGACTGTAAATCCTATAGTAAATGAGAGCACATATATTATAGTTAAGTATGTATCCATATCAAAGGGCAGCCACACCAACTTTGTCCGATGAAAATCCCTTGTTGCCCAAACAATGATGATATTTTCCACTCATGAATACACTGATTAACAAGAAATTGAGCATAAAATTGTTGTTAATTGAATAATTATCAGTCTCAAATGAAAAGGAGCCCCATCGACAAAATTTTCCTTTCCTCATCCACCTTCATTATTTTAATTTTTTCATTTTCGAATGATGCTAGGAAGTGTCGGAATGTTTTACTGTCACTCCCACTCTACACTCAAAAATTTGGCGAAGAAAATACTTCAATCGCTTCAACGTTCTGAGTGCGCTTATCAACCCTGGTGATCTAGGAGCCACGGTACTTGCGTGGCTGTTGCATGGCTAATAGGATTGTCATTTTCTGCAGCAAAAAAGGGGGAAATGATATTTGAAAACACAATAAACGTGGATAGACGAATTATTAGTTTATATTTGCACTGTTTATAACATTGTTTTCTATCAATTGATTGAAATTAAGGCCCGCATGGAGGGATTTTTTTCTCGAGTGGCGATTTTACGCCCCCCCACTTTGCGGTCAAAGCAAGAAGCTTTATCCGAACCATAGCTATGTCGGTAACTGCGGGAATGGCAGGAAACCAGGGTGACATATAAAAGTGGGGCTTGGAAAGGGCCCCGCAATTTTTGTTTCTTATTTTCTTCGTGTTTATTTTTTCCGGTAGATGTTCTCATGTTTCCCATGAAGTTTTCGAGAAATATTTCCGATTTTCGAGAGAATTCCTCGGTTTTTGAGAAAATTCTGAAAAATTCTCCAGTTTTTGAAAAAATTATATGGATATTTAGAGTTTTCAAACCAAATTCGAGGAAATTCTACGGTTTCCGAGCACGTTCAAGAAAATCTCTAGGTTTTCGGGAAAATTTTCCTATTCTCTGGAAAATTCAAGGAAATTCTCTAGTTTTCTAGAAAATTAAAAGAAATTCTCCAGTTTTCTAGAAAATTCCAAAAAAAGCTTGGGTTTTCGAGACAGTTCTAGATCATTCTTAGGTCTTCGAGAAAATTCTAGTAAAATTCTTTGGTTTTTGAAAAAATTAGAGGGGGGTGGGGTAATATGGACATTCGGGGTAAAATGGACACTCAAAAATTTGCGAATTTTTTTGTTTTTCATAATTCAAATTTTTGAAAATCGTTTCATTGGGCATTATGGACACCTGATAAATCTGTATGGGCGGGACTAAAATGAACACTCAAAACATTTTCAATAACCGATTTTTAAAAATTGCTTCTTGGCAAAGTCTACAACTGAGAAATTATTCAAGAGTGGGCTAAAATGGACATCCGAAAAATTTGGTTCTATCCAAAAATAAAGAAAAGTTTTAAAAGACATTTTCCAAGAGAATCGTATCGGTATTTTTTTATAAACAAAAATTAGAGTTGGGAAAGATATTAACAAACAAACTTCGACTCTATTAAATTTTACATTGAAGTTTGAAATATAAAGAGCTTTGAATTTCCTGTTTTACTCTTGAAATAACTTTGAAATTATTAATTCTTTTTCAATTATCAATTGCATGCCCTACACATCTGACCTTTTGTCCATTTGTGAAATTTGTAAGATGATTACTTTTCTACTCACAGAGGAAATCACCATCCCAAGTAGCAAACCTTGCGAAAGATATCTGAAAGTATACCAAAAAGGCTGACTAATGTCCGTCCAAAAGGTATCTTGCAGTCATACGATAACTTTTAGTTAACTTCTAGGTAACTTCTAGACACAAGTTATCTTTTTGGACAGACATTAGACAGCCTTTTTAGTATACTTGCAGATACCCTCCAGAACTGTGCTGCTTGAGATAAAACAATAGGCGGAGAGGAGGATAAATGAGGAAGGAAAAATTTGATTTACCACCCCCATGGCGAACATCAAAAATAAGTTTTTTTTTTCAATTTGAAAATCGCAATCATGACTAGCGTTTCAGAAATTGAATAAAATTGTTGAAACATAAAAAATTGAGAAAGAAATCAAGGTATCCATTTTACCCGGTTTTTTCTTACGACGCACTCTTATGAGAATCTGTTGGCTTTTATGATCTTCAAATGAAGTCGGAACAGTAGATTTGATCGAATTCAACTCATTATTTAAATCTGGCGCCCATATTGCCCCACCCTCTCCTATTATATCTCGAATTTTCAAAAAAAAAATCGAGGAAATTCTAAGGTGTTCGAGAACGTTTTAGAAAATTCTTAGGTTTTCGAGAAAATTCTAGGAAAATTCTCCTGTTTTCGAGAAAATTATAGGGATGGACCAAGTTGATATTTGGACTATCCATAATTTCCTGTGTTTGAGAGAAAATTGAGAGTCAGTTGAGAGTCGGAGTGACGAGGCCAAAAATACATTTTATGCAAACCGATCTCTTTACTATCGATTTTTTACCCTGTCAGTAGGCGCGCGGTTCCACCACCTTTGTTGAGACGTGCGATGAGGGAATCGCTCATCGGCTTCTCGTCATAATAGAGCCAAATATCGCTATAGGCGGCGCTGTTCAGCGTTCTGCGGCACGAGCCCCGTACCCATAACACGTACAAAATTTGGACTGAGCCGAAGAAAATATTCTTTTCGTGTCACGGGACCTGAAAATTAATTTTCGTGTCACGGGACCTGAAAAACCCAGGTCCAGGTCCAGGTTTGCAGGTCCCTCGACACGAAAATAAATATACACACCTCGCCATGGAAAACATCACACTCCCCCACGTGCTTGCCATCCTCGCCTTCGGCGCGGAAGACAATCTTGCACGTGCGCGACGATGATCTCTGTAGTGAAGTGGTAAAACGAGGTAAGTGCATAAAATGGAATTTTACAGGAGAGCAAAAAAACGGCTATGTCATCGATACTGGGAAATTTAGTACAAATGACGCCGAATCTTTATTCTACTGTCCTTTAACTTTTTACCCTATTATTATAAAATTGCGGAATTAATCCTTTACGCAGTTTTAAGTAGTTACCTCCAAATTTTAATTCTGTGTGGAGAGTCAAGTTGACTTAAGGGGGTCATCCCATGTGTCGAGTTGAAAAAATCGATTTTTTTTTACACTAATTCCATCTATATATATCGTAGAATATGCGTACGAAGTATTTTTTCGATATTCGAAGTCATTCGAAAGTTATAGCAGTGAATTGGGCCAAACACTCAATACCGGATAATGGTATGTGAATTCTTCGAACGCGTTTTTCTCGGAACTGCATTTTCGAAATTGGCTGACACGATAACTCGAAATTTAGTGAACGGATTTCAACAAACTTTGGAAGAGTTACTCAGTAGATGTCTATGCATCTGCTGAACTAAGATAATTGCGATATCTAAACTAGTTTTTTTTTTTAAGGAAATAGTCGAAAAAAAACACCAAAATTCGTAAAAAAAATTTCAAGAGCCTGCCAAAAATTCAAATTTTGATATTTTTGAAAAATCCTAGTTCAGCAGATAGCTGAACCTTCACAGATTGAGAACCCGTTTTATTTTTTAATTTCAGATCATCAGCACTCTCGGAATCGTGTATACCGTTTTACCCCTTTTTTTTCATGACTGACTTTGCCGCTGGATAGCTCGGCATGGGTCAATGAGTTTTGTCCCAAAAAAATAGAGTGTTATCTTGGAATGCCAATAAATATGTAGTAAAAATTTCGATGTTGTCACTTCGTTCATTTCTCCACAAAAAATTCCCAAATATAGCATCAAAAACCGGCCGCCACATGGGATGACCCCCTTAACTCGTTGGGTTATCACCAAAAAAAGCGATATGTTGACTTAGCACATGAAGAATGTAAATTTCACTAAGGGTCAAACGTTACGAGGGTCACTAAGAGGAGGGTCAAGCGTTACGAGGGTCACTAATGGGAGGGTCAAGCGTCACGAGAGTTACTAAGGGGAGGGTCAAACTTCACGAGGGTCACGAGGGTCAAAGGTCACGGCGGTCACTAGAGGTAGAGTCAAACGTCACGAGGGTCACTAGGGAGAGGGTCAAACGTCACGAGGGTCATTAGAGGGAGAGGGTCAAACGTCACAAGGGTCACTAGGGGGAGAGTCAAACATCACGAGGGTCACTAGGGGAAGGGTCAAACGTCACGGGGGTCACTAAGGGGAGGGTCAAACGTCACGAGGGTCATTAGAGGAAGAGGGTCAAACGTCACAAGGGTCACTAGGGGGAGAGTCAAACGTCACGAGGGTGATTACATGGAACGTCAAACGTCACAAGGGTCACGAGGTGAAGAGTCAAACGTCACGAGGGTCACTGGAAGAAGGGTCGAACGTCACAAGGGTCATTAGAGGGAGAGTCAAACGTCACGAGGGTCACTAAAAAAAAGAGATATGTTGACTTAGCACATGAAGTATGTAAATTTCACTAAGGGTCAAACGTTACGAGGGTCACTAAGAGGAGGGTCAAGCGTTACGAGGGTCACTAATGGGAGGGTCAAGCGTCACGAGAGTTACTAAGGGGAGGGTCAAACCTCACGAGGGTCACGAGGGTCAAAGGTCACGGCGGTCACTAGAGGGAGAGTCAAACGTCACGAGGGTCACTAGGGGAAGGGTCAAACGTCACGAGGGTCACTAAGGGGAGGGTCAAACGTCACGAGGATCATTAGAGGGAGAGGGTCAAACGTCACAAGGGTCACTAGGGGGAGAGTCAATCGTCACAAGGGTGATTAGATGGAACGTCAAACGTCACGAGGGTCAATAGGTGACGAGTCAAACGTCACGAGGGTCACTAGAGGGAGGGTCACAAAGATCATTAGAGGGAGAGTCAAACGTCACGAGGGTCACTAGGGGGAGGGTCAAACGTCACAAGGGTCACTAAGGGGAGGGTCAAAC
>NW_021681072.1:34722-37684 GCF_001412515.2 Diachasma alloeum
TGCGCTGCGCGCTCGGGATTTTAATCTGCAAAACTTCTCCCTCTCGTTGCTACGTAACAAAACAATCGGGAAATATCCGATAATTTTGAAGGTCTCGTGGTATTACTACAGAATATTTTTTGTTAAACATCTCAATAGAATCGGCCAAAAACTAATTGAGAGTTCAATAGATATCCAATAGAATTTTGTAACCAATTCGCTAGGTAAATATTTCTATTATCCCTCGATCACTCGCGCTCGGCCGCCAGCCTTCGTTCATCGCAGGGTTAGCGCAGCGCCGCTGGAGTAAACCGAGCGCGCTGTTGCCACATTTGAAAGGCGCGCAGTGCGCCTCAAATGTGGCAGAGAATGAAGCTGTAAATGTAGCTCGCTTGAGTGGTCGACAGAGATTCACTCGCACCGGGCGGAGTGACGCGGCGCACTTTCCTGTCCGTTCGACATTTTTTTTTGTAGCTAAACAAATTTTTCGAAAAAAAAACCGACAATGCCAACGCTCAATAAAAAAATTGAACTAGGAACTCTAATTTTTCAGGATTTTTTAGCGTCAAGAAACACTAAAATATAAATAGACAAAATAGCCCAGGCACTTTAGCTCGAAAAATATGTGTAAAGAGAAATTATTCCGAGGCCAATGATAATATATCAAATTGTTCAGAAAAATCCCCTGAACAACATATCAAAAAAGGTCCTTTCCGGATGGATCACCAAATTAGTTATTAATGAAAAACTATCAATTATTTATGCGCCAACGCCACGAATACTCATAACTTGAGTTGGATACATCCAATTGGGATAAAAAAAATACTAGAATTTAGAGGATGAAATTATCTATGAATTCATAGCGAAAACCTACACTCAAAAACTTACAGTTTTTGCGTAAAAAATTCCCAAAAACTTTTTTTCTTTGATTTCTGCTAGACGATCAGCTGCTCTCTTAGCTCCTCCCCTTTTGACGCGCGCGCCTCGTGTAACGCCGCGCCATGCGCAGTAAGTTTGAAATCATGAGATATACGATTTTTATTTAATCATTCAATCGCGTGATTTTTGGACACGTTAGTTGTTTTTATTTGATACAAAAATTTAATTGCAGATCGTATAAAATAAATCACTGAATAATGTTGGCGTCAGTTGTGTATTATAAATTATTGTTGGGTATTTTCTAAATCCAAAAACAGTAAAGATGCTACTGGCATCGTCGCCACGTTTGATATCATTAAGTCTAGACTCTTCCTATAATTGGGTTTTTTANTCTATAATTGGGTTTTTTATCTTTGTACTAAGTGGTATGATTCATGCACCTGGCACTACCTGGACCCCCGCAGAGTTCAAGACATCACTGTCTAGTTTTGCCCTCCCGTTTCGTGTGTATATGTGAGGTGACCTTTTCGATATACTTGGATACGGACCGTTTTTGTACCTGCCCCCCTCCATTACTCTCTGGAGCCCCAGCTGTCCTTGCATCTGTTGAATTAGGGTGGACCCAAGCTAACGGTGTCTTTCCAGTTTCTGTGCGTCTTCATAGTGAACAGTTTGCCAGATTCTTCGTGTTGTGTGAATACTGATTCTCCTTAAAATATTCTACAATGTCTCATCCGGGTTTTTGCTTTATTTGTGATGAAAGTTTAGCCGATGGTCGTGACGTTAAATCGATGAAACAAAAGGGCATAAATACTTCCATCGCCAAAAGTAAACAAAGAGGGGATGACAAGTGGAAGATTCTTGAAAATTTGACTGAAGTGCGCGTTCATGAATCTTGTCGTGTTAGCTACAATTTATCGAAGAAAAAGGGACCCATTCCATCATCATCATCAACACAACCGGAGTCAGAAGCTTTTGATTTCGAGACTAATTGTTTTCTATGTACCACATTATGGAAGCCGATTGATAAACCTGGACGACTGGTAGCCACAAACCAATTACAGGTACAAATCGAAAGATTCATCAGTCCTCGCAACGATGAATGGGCGCAGACTGTTTAGAAGAGAATCCAGTCAACATCGTTACTGGAGGCCCAGGCTCGATACCATAACATGTGTTATCGTCAATTCACCTACATCGCATCTGAAAATTATCCAGGACGACCAAGAATAGAGGAATTAGAAACTGCCTTTGCTAAAGTATGCCGCTACATGGAGGAAAGTGAGGATTGTCAATTTTCTCTCGCAGAATTGATGGACAAATTGGAAGGTTTCACAACAACACCTGCAACATTCAAACAGAAGCTACGTAATAAGTACGGCTATGATATTATCATCATCGAGTATCCAGGAAAATCGACTATCGTCTGTTTTCGTAATACTGGTTACAAGATTTTAGTCGATAGCTGGTATCAACAGAACGCTACAACGCCAGAAGAGGAACGACTCCGTATAGTCCTTGCTGCGGCCGACATCATTCGAGAGGACATCAGGAGCCGAGTGTATAATACTTCGTCGTATCCTTCGCCGGAAGAATTATTCAATAATGTCGAAGAAGATATACCTGACAGTTTAACTACTTTCTTGGATCGAGTGTTACTGAAAGGCAAGAAAAATATTGAGGAGAAACTTACTACGAAACGTGACAGCATCGCCCACGCTATTGTATCAATAGCACGTCCAAGATCATCAGCCAGCATCAGTGAGCCAACGGTGATCAAGAAACGACGTTTGAGGAAATGAAAAATTTCCATTGGAAGAGGTAAATGTCAATAATTAATATTCCTATTGATTAACTAACAACTCCCTTTCTAACAACTGTCTTTCTATTCACAGATCTGAGCTGCTATTGAACTTGGACGACCAACTGAGGAGGAACACACAACGACACATAAATTTTAAAAATTAATCATTCAACAAGTTACAAATTTATAAATTTAGGGGACAGTGGGGTAAAATGAACCATCATTTTGTACCACACTCCCCCAATATTTTATCATTTCTTTCAATCACTGTAACATTAATCATGAACGCGCGTACCTGGT
>NW_021681072.1:46743-47129 GCF_001412515.2 Diachasma alloeum
TCACGGCGCAATGAAAAACCTAATGGTCTCTCGGCGCAGTGACTCCCGATAACTCGCCCGCTACTTAAAGAATCGTCTCTCCCCGCCTAGTTAACATTAAGGAATGAAACCGATGCTGTTCGATGGAGAATTAAATTCCCCATCCATCAACCCCCGTTTCATCCCTTAACCTCTGTAGAATTAGAATTAGAATTAGAATATGCGCGGCTGGTCACTTAAAGCGCCCAGAGTCACCTAAATCATACGATCTTTTGTAACAACCGCCTTAGTTTCGGTCAGTCACACAGGCTGGCCGGTGACAGCTGCTTGTTGTAAGTCCTCTGGTTCCAGGAAAGCCTGGCCCCAGATTTTATAGTGACGGAGTGCTAATAGGGGGCATTCACGTA
>NW_021681072.1:47321-48201 GCF_001412515.2 Diachasma alloeum
GGGGCATTCACGTAAAATGTGGATAACGCCCTCCTTATCGCTTCCGCACAGTCTACAGTCTTCTTGTTCTGCAAGTTTCAACTTGAACAGATGAGCTCTGAGAGCTGTATGACCCGTGGGGAGCCCCATTGCTACCCTCAGATACCCTCTGTGCAGCTCCAGAAGCTTTCTGTTTCTATCTCTTAGTTACCCCCTCATAAGCAGTTTCGCTTATCTGCAGGTCACAACTTTCTCCCAACGCCTGACATGATGGAAATGTTCTTTAATAAGAGTATTTCCCACTGCGAAGGGCATGCCAAGCAGGCCGTGTGCGGGCACCCTTTCTGTATCCTCCTTGGCCAGCTTATCTGCCACTTCATTACCCAGAATCCCATGGTGGCCTAGTACCCAGGTTACGGTAACCTGGTTGTTTTTACCCAGTGTGTCCAATGCCTGCATGCATTCCCACACCACCTGTGACTCTGTAGTGGGTTTTTCCAGGGCGTGAATCGCCACCTGGCTGTCACTGCAGATGAATATTTTCACCCTTTTTGTGTCTCTCGCGTTCAGATACTCTGCACACTTAAGTATGCCCAGCATTTCTGCTTGAAAGACAATTGAATGGTGGCCCAGTGGAAAACTCCCTCCAAAGTCATTTTTCAGACGGTAGATGCCTGCCTCAAAACTTTCATTGAAGCCAGAGCCATTTGTAATCGGTAGTCTTCTCTTGGTCCTGGTTGAAGTTCCAAGTCTAGCCACTCCTGTCTGGGTGGTATACTCGTTGTGAAAGTTTTCCTGATCTGATACTTCCTAGGAATTCTATTCGTCTTACCTATGAAGGGTCGATCATTAACTAGGCTAAGTCTTGTATGGCCTTGGCCCGTCATCTTCCATTCTTGTT